>NC_142523.1:32077467-32262467 GCF_964205215.1 Stylophora pistillata
ATACAAGACACAAAAAGTTTTGCAATGACAAGATCGCCTAACTGGCTGATTTTTTTTTTATCAATTTGTTTGCCTTTTCTCCCCTCTGCTCAGTTTTTATCCGTGAGCGAAGAAGAGTGGAGGAGGTTGTGCGTTGGTCGACAAATAAATTTGGACCCCCTCTCCGTATTAAACTTTCTAGAATGCAACCCTGGAATCTATATAAGTATCAACATATCGAATCAAAGGAATCTTACGCGTGAAGCATTTAGCGGCGACTGTCCGGTTTCCAGGCCTTCCATTCGGTGAACTCAGAAGAGCTCTCCACACGGCCCCGAAGGCCCCTCGCCCAATGACTTCTTGAAGCAGGACACGGCTCATCTCAATCTCCCATTCATTTACCTCCACATTCAATGGCTCCAGCAGAATTGCCTGCTCTTTGAATTGCCTGCTCTTGATCAGGACTGAAAATTGGAAACGTTACATACTTTTGGAGTTAAAACAAAGAACGGTGATGAAAAAAAAATTATTTGCTCTGAAAAGCAAAAAAACTATATTAATTTGCTAGTATGAGTTTATTGATTGCCCCGACTTTTACCTAGATAATTGCCCTTGCGGATGATGAGGAGACAAAGTTATTGCTAAACTAGGGACCTGATTTATCACTAAACACGCTTGTAACTATCTATGATGCAAGTACACTGCTCAGATCGGATTTAACTACCACGTTGTTTGTTAAAATGAATTACAGAGACTTTTTCAGTTGGTTTCAAAACCGGAAAATTATACTTTAAATTCAAATTTTAAAAACATTAAAATTTTAGGATACAAACAGGTAGAATTCAAAGAGACTTGTAAGACAAGAAAGAAAAAAATTAACAAACGAACGAATTAGGTTGATTCTGCCAGCAATTCATGAGTGTTAAATATGCCGGCATAATTATTATCATAATAAAAGTAAAATGATATTATATTTGTTACTGTCGTCATGTAAGGTTCTAAGTCACGAGGGGGGTCAGAAATAAATTGAAATTTTCTGGACAAACTGAAAACAATGCTTCACAAAAAAACCAAAAAAAAAAGTGATGTTGGTGACTAACAAATATGGAGATAGCATGGAAAGGATTAAAGCATGAGTAAAAATTTGATGAACAAAAGGTAATGTAGTTGACTTACAGACCCATAGCTGCAAATTAAATCGAAAAAATTTAAGAGAGGAGACAAAGAAGGAAAAACTTTGTATCAATATATTTAATCAAGTGTTCTTATAAAATTGCTATACAATGGCAACATGATTTCAATGTGCACCAAATATCAGCTGAATTGACAAATGTTCTCAAAATACCGACATTAATCATAACAATATCGATAATGATGATAATAATAACAATGTTAATAGTAATACTGCAAAAATTATTATTATTACAATAATAATTAACAAATTGCAGTTTTCGCTTGGTCGTTTCATTGTTTTTTCGACTTGAAAGGGTGAGATCGAGGAAACAGTTAAAGTGTGGGGTGACATAAACAAAAAGAAAATATATGTAAGCATTAGCTAGCTTCTGTTACTCTAATCAAAGGTGGCTAAAATAAAACAAAACAACTGAGCTTCACCTGTCCTTCGACGCTTGCAGAAAAAGCAGGCAATTAGCGAAATGACAATCACCACCGCCACTAATCCACCAATGTAATACCACAAAGAATTGGAACCTTGAATGGCTCTTGGAACTTGCTCGTATAATTGTGTCAAATAAATGTAGTCATTAGATCAATCTCAACGATAGTGCCTGTAATAATAGTCATGTTACCGTCCAGATTGACGCCTGTTCTTAAAAGCGAAATCACTATTTTTTCTTTGTGTAGATTTATAGCCAGACCCAAGGTTATTTTCCTGTGACCCTCCACGTGAATGAGTGTAGTATGTAGTTATATACATGTATAAGGTTCTGCTACTGTTTCTAATCCCTTTTTAATTAAAAAAATCTATATTTTCCAAGAAAACAAAAACCGATAGCAAACTTTGGGGAGAACGTAAGAAGCAGAGGTTTGCTCCTATGAGAATGATCAGGTTACTTGATTACTGAAGTGTTATGTGCTTCCTTAGACACAATACTCCGCCAGGTTACCTTTGACAGTTATGTTTACAAAGGAGCGGGCCACAAACCCAAGCTTGTTACGTCCTTCACAAGAATATTCACCCCGGCCGTCCTCTTCCAAAACCTCACTGATAGAAAGTTCACTCTTTGTCTCATCCAAATGTGTATTAATTTCTCTCCAACTTCAGTAACGAGATCATTATTCCTTAGTCATTGGCATATGTAAAGGATATGGATGAGAAGTGGAAGTGTCCTTTTATTCTGGCTTAAACTACAAAAAATAACACTTTCTTGAGTTACAAGTTCAATACATAACAGACTACAGTATGAAAATTTACCGGTAACATCGATCCAGAAGGAGGTGTTAGCTTTGCCATAATCATTTTGAGCAGTGCATTCATAATATCCCTTATCTTTAAAGGTCGCACGTCTAATGACCAAGGTGTTGCTGGTACTAAGAAGCACTCCATCCTTAGTCCAGTTGACATGTACTTCTGGATCACCACTCCAGTAACACTTTGTTCTAAACGCGGAGTGAAGCTCAATGTTAACATTCTTGAACTCAAGCTTTATACGGGGTGGAACTGCAAAGCGAATGCAAAATACAGAGATTGCAAATGTGATAATTTACAGATTCAAAGCCCCCACCTCAATACCCCTCCACCCTCCCACTCCCCCTTCCCCTTTCCCTCACCCCCCCAACCTGTTCCCCCTTCCCCTCCCCCATCCTCCTCCCTTCTCCCCTTCCTTCCCCCCTTCAAATAAATAAATAGAAAGGAAGAAGATTAAACAGGCTTTGATTAAATCATGCAAATGCTTACAAAAACCCCGTAGGCCTGGTCACATAACTAACTGAGCTCTGAAACCATCATGCAGGGATAGATATAAGATCAAACGGTCTGAAAAAACACTTATTATGGACCTGGTTCTAACAGATGAGTCCATTGTAGTTATTAGGTGAAACGTTAGATTTTAAGTTTTTCTGATGGTTTTCCTAATATCCATTTCTACTTAGTATTTTTACCTTAAGCAACAACACAACATACATTAGAGAGACCGACTGTCAAGTTACATAACGCAGGTAACTCCCAGAAATTCTGAATCGCACAGTAGGATTAGTCATTATGAGAACTACAGTTTAATGTGCCCTCGGTACAACAGAGAAACGGTAGAAAGTAGAACTTTTCATGTTCGTAGGCTGGAATGGGACCCTTTAGAAATACATAAGAAGGACTCCACTAGTTCCTTTAGTTTTGCCTGTTTTGAAACTATTCTTAACTGTTTTAGGAGATGTTTAGGGTAGAGAGCCAGTAGTTCAACAGTTTATACTGTTTGCGTGCCATCCTTCATAAACCAATGTGTCACTTACATAATGACCCTGAAGCTCAGACTCAGACCCCTTGATTTAGACCTCGGTCTACTGAACATTAATCATTCACCCGATGTACAAACCAAATGCAAAACCGATTTGAAGCATAACTATATGAGATTAACAAACTCACCCTTAACAGAAAGGTTAACGTCTTTGGTATCGTTGCCAGCTTCATTCTTTGCTCTACAAGTGTACTGCCCTGAGTCACTCTTTTTTATTTTAGGGAAAAGGAGAGACCAACCCTTTTTCTGCAAAGTATTATTCTTCAGCCAGGTTATCTCAGGCTCAGGCCGACCAACCACAATTTCACACGTCAAGTTCACACTGTTTCCCTCTACGATGAGACTGCTTGCTCCAGAAATATTCACTTTTGGTGGAACTAAGAGGTCAAAAAAAAAAAAAAGAAACAAAAACAAAAACAGAAAACGGTGACATCGCTTAGCACATAACACTACTCTTTTCTTATGTTAATATTTCTAATTGAGATTTTATACTATTGTTTCTGGCCTTCTTTTGTGAAAATTTTATCTGCATTTTCATAGATCTGGCTGGAACACCTTGGACCGAGTCACGAGGTACAAGGCAAAATAGATATAAATTGGTTAAACCCCTCTTTTGGGTACAAAACCTACAGACTTGCATAGTTGCTTGTTGTATTCAACTTCGCATCCATCTCATGTCAAGGATTCCATTCCCTTTTCTCAATTGCTAAGACTTCGTCGTTTATGTAGTGATGACTCTGATATTTTTCGACGATAGTCCTTTTTACAGTTGTGTGCTTGGTGGCCAAGCCCTTGAACAAGAGTTAGGCTTTGGGTGACCTTGTTATGATAGAGATGTTGCTGCTTTTCAAATGCAAATTACTTTGTTGTCACGCTAACTAGATACAGGTCTCTATCACAACAGGGTCATCCTTAGCCTCACTCCTGTTCAAAGGCTTCGCCACCAAGCCCACAACTGTAAAAGGGACTATTTAGAGGCAACGTGCCAGTTTTTCGAAAAACGTGGTTACGCTGTTTCTGTCGTTCAAGCAGGTCAACATCTGCGCCCAAATTGTTGATCAACAATCAGCACTACCAACGTCACGGGAGGAAAATTCCGACCGCATTTCATTCACCCTCAAGATCACCATATGACCTCAAAATGATCCAAAGATTGGCACTATCTTTTCGCAACCTCCAGTATTGTCATTTAAACGTGGCAAAAATATTGGCAACTTTTTGGTCAGAAGTTCATTTAAAACTAATGACCAACCTGGAACTTTTAAATACGCTCGCGCACGAAGCAAAACTTGTGCTCTCATTCACAACGCTGAGAAAATATTGGGACCCAAATGATTCAATAGGATTACTGATTACGTCACGTGTACTTCATCTAATATCATCTATTGCATAACTAGCACTTATTGCAAAGTGATACACTTCGGCGAAACAGGAAGATGTCTAAGTGACCGATTCTGAGAACATCTTCGCGACGTAGAAAGGAATGACAAGGGCGCATTAAAACCAGTTGATAAACATTTTAATCTACGTAATCATTATAAGCAGCAAATGGCAGTCTGCAGTCTCTTTTTACATTTAGGTAGCTCGGAAAGCCGCGAGACTCTTGAACTTAAAGTAAATGCTTCAAATTGGTACTCTTAATCCCATAGGTATCAACGAACACTTTTCGTTCTACTTATTTACTCTTGTTTTTCTCGTCACCATGTTCCCACCATTAGCGTAACTCCACTTTCTGCATATAAACGGCACACAACCCACAATTCCCCTCTTCGCCCTTACAGAGGGCTAATGCTCGGAACGTCAGCTTTTTAACTCTTGGCATTGAATGATTTAAAATCTTATTCCCACTCTTTACGGTGGCTAATTTAGAATTTCAACTCAGGCCCGGTTCAGACGCCGAACTTTTCATGAGCCGAACTCAGTTCGAATTTGGACCGACCCAAATTAACAAAAGTACGCCTGTTAATTCAAAAGCCGTTCTTTTTGGCCGTTTCAAATACAGTTCCAGTAAAACCAGTCATATTACCTGAAAAATACACTATGATAGTTTATGCATCCGGATCGGCACATGTTAAGTACGACGTCTGAGTCAAAGCCGTTCCAAAGGCGTTCCAAAGGCGAAATTCTCGGCTAAACCAGGCGGGAAGAACGGGTAAGCCGTTAATGTTCCAAATTGAAATAGCCGTTTCAAATTTATTTAAACGCCGATCTTTTTATGTACTTAATTCAAGGAATTAGGTTCGGCTCATGAAAAGATCGGCGTCTGAACTGGGCCTTAGTTAATATAACCAAATTACCTAAAATACCAACAGCCTTGCCGTAAGTACTGGAACGTTACATGAAAACAGCACTTGACTATAATTATAATGTCCTTTTGTTTGTTTCTTTGTTTGTTTTCAGATCGCAGACCTCTTGAATTGCGTATGAGATCTGCTAATAATAGTCTTCCATTGCAACGGACCAATTTATGAGTAGATAGAAAGCACAGCGACGGAGAGTCCGGTTTCCGCAGTTACTGCTAATCTTTACATAGGGATAAAGGCTGATAGTTTCGAAAGAAACTCATTGGGGCTGCGTCGGTGGGAGTAACGAAATAATTTGGATATATCAACAAAGTTAAAGTGGTAAATTGGCCACCGTAACGATTTCAAAAGCTGACGTTTCGAGCGTTAGCCGTTCGTCGGAGCTTTACATAGGGAGTTTTGGAAAAAAAAGCGATAACGTCATCATCCTCTAAGCCAAGGATCCGGAAGCACTATGTAGTTGATACGCTTATCATCATGGATTGAGAGAGCGTCGATAGCCTCCTACAGTATTTTTACAACCAAAAGCCGTCCGTTCGGCTACTCGAGGAGGCAAAACAAACAAATCCCTCGCCATTCTCGCACGTTCAACTGACACTAACGCGCAGCATGCAGTCAAAGCGTCACGATTCACATCCGAGGTAATTGCATCGCTAGACAAACGATTATACTCAATACAGAAAGAAAACGCACCGCGTTAATCAGCCAAAGCCGTATTTAGTACATGATCAGCTTATAAAGAAACTATTAATCTCATCGAAAGGCACTTCTTTGCGTTATGACGGTCAACCTACGGAGTTAACAACTGTAAATATTTTAACTCGATACATTTATTAAACAATTAAAATCAACAATATAATATAATTATATTAACATTATAATATGGTTTCGCCTCACATGGCTGCAGATATGGACAGCAAAAATACTGTAAACTTGAATTGGTTAGGGAACAATCACTTTTTAGGAACTGATATAACTGCCTGACGTTCTTTACATTGCCCCTCTTGGTTACTCACCTATAACTGTCACTTTTATGTTTTTATCACGGCTTGTGACCCTCTTTGGTCCTTTAGTTTGTTTCATTGTACAAATGAATGTCCCATCATCTTCAGGCTTTACAAGGCTAATATGTAGATTGCCATTGGATACTGGAGTGAACCGTCCTTTGCTTAAGGGCTTTCCATCTTTCTTACTCCAAGATATCTGTGGCCTTGGCTTTCCCTCGGCACTGCACCTTATAGTACCTTTTTTTCCCGCAGTCATAGTTTGTTGGTTTGGCGTGTCCTCAGTAAATTTTGCTGTCAAAATAAGTGTTAAGAATCATCAATATCATACAAGTACTATTAAAAGATCAGTATGATCAATGATCTTACCACTCATCATCCAGCATTTTTAGCCTATACCTGTATCTCTGTAAGCTGAAAAGATGTTTTCTTACCATTAACGTAGACAATGTGATATTCAACATAGTCCAATCTGGAGCATTCGTATAGTCCTGCATCAGACAACTGCACCTTATAAATGAACAGTTCACCACTTTTTTCAATCCTGATTTTTTGAGACGTAGAGTTTGTGTGATGCTTTACACCATTAATGACCCATCCTGTATAACTGGTTTCATTCTTTATTGAGCATTGAAGCTGTTCATTGCTGCCAATATCAAAATAGAGTTCTTTTTTGTCCAACACTTTTTTGTTCTCTGCAAGAAATAGTTCAGTTAGAGGATGTTATAAAAAATAAATAATCTCATCTTAAATAACATTACAGGTAGAGAAAGAAAAGATGAATATATTTACCAATACCAATGCTTAAACTGACAGATTTGTAGATTATCCGTACATTATATTAGACCAAGTTACATTACTCCACACAAAGTCAAGTCAATCGTTGTCAATTTCTGTTACATTCAAATTTTAAAAGTCGTGAGGCCTCTTTAAGACCAAGGTAGCCCCTCACCAAGTCATGAAATTCGATAAACAGTCATTGATACCCCCGTAAAAGTCATTTGAGCCCTAGCTTAAGTCACCTTAGTCATTTTACCTTGGACCAAGTAAAATCACCACTAAGCATAGTCATGTTACCCCAAACCAAGTCATGTCATCACTTGTTCGAGTCATATCTTTATCTTAACTATAAAATTTTCGAAAAAAAAACTTATCCCTTTTCGCAAACCGTACTTCAGCAGGCGCTCTTTAGAAAAGAGGTCATCTATAGATCCGAATTTTTATCTGATTTTCCATTATTCTAAAATTTTTAAGGGTGGAAGAGAGACAACACAGGAGAACAGAATCACGACTCGAGCTTTAGAATGAACTACTTACTTGGTTGACACAACGCCTGAGAACCCTTGCCATCTGATAAACATTGAGGTGAGATCTTAACTTTGCCATCAATACGAGCACAAGATGCAAGTTCTGGCTCATTTCCATTGCAAGACACATCTGACATTGCAAAAGGAATTCCGTCATCCTTAACGTCTGAACTAATGAATTCCGCCAAAGCCTCCTCAAAGCCAAGTTGACGATAAATAACTTTAACATCCTCAAAATCCCATCCATTCCTGCAGATCTTTGCCCATTTACCTTTGTAAAATACTGCCACTCTTCCTCCATACTCCATATTTGCACCATTCAAGCGAACAGGAACTAAGGAAATTCAAAAAAAAAAAATTTACAAATTAGCATGGATTTCACTAATTATGGGAATACGAAATTCCTGCAACATTACGAATAGCCATAAATCACGAAGTGAATTAGTAGTTAATGCTAATTTTGTGATCGTGTTTTTTAAAATTCTCAATGTTTTAATTTGTAATTTCCGTCAGGCTACAAGTTTCATTGGTTCGGAAAATAATAGTTACAACGTTGCAATTTTCATTTGTTTACCAGTGTGGATCAAGGCGTTTACATTGGATATTGTTGGTCTCCTTGAAGCGATATATATAGTCAACGATCCCCTTTTGCAAAGCACTAGTGTGTGTTTCCCCTTGTAAGGTTCATCAGCACACTAACTTGAAAGCAAACCAGTTCTAATTCATTTTTGCAGTATTTTGAAACTTTCAAAAGCATGCTTTCGTAACTTTCGTAAAAAACGCTAAAACTCGAGAGTGCAGTAGGGAACTTCATAATGATAAACTATAACCTCTTAGGCATTAGTCTTCTATTATCAAGGACGCGACGTTTTGATAGGTTTAAGTGGAGTCCAGATATTTTGAAATATTTTATCGCACACGAAAGAGAAGAATGGGAAAGGAAAGGGAAACCAATCTTTTGGGGGAACTGAAATGAAGGGTTTGAAAGGATCAATCTGACTCTTTCTTTGAGAACTGTAACGTTTATGATACCTAAATGCATGATAGCGCAAGTTCTTGTTCTAGCAGTTACTCAATAGTTATCCTTTAAGGATCTAACTAAAACTTTAGAGAACAGTTAAATTTAACTAATTGACAGTGGTTTGAGGACTCAAGAGGCGCAGTCGAGGGAGTCCGCCACACAATAGCCGATCAGATTGCAAAATTATTGGCAGTTGTGGTAAAATTTTCAATTTTGATACCTCTCGTGTATCTGAGCAATCTTCGAAGACGAAAAATTATTGTTTTCAGGCTATTTACCTCTCTGTCAATGTACTTGAAGTTTATCGTGTTACCGAATTCGGAAAATGGGATCATGAAGATATTACATGTGTACAATTCATTCTTACCTTTGCAAAATTGGTGTTTCTTTGCCAGGTTTTTTTGACACGTAGTTGGAGTGGTGCAGTTGTGGTTGTTGGATTTCTTCGAGGCGTTGCCTCTTTCTGCATACCGTGTGTCGTTGACATAAACACCGTTGTTATAGTAGCCCATGGCCATGCAGGTTAAATTTAAATC
The DNA here is from genome assembly GCF_964205215.1 of Stylophora pistillata. Classification (NCBI taxonomy): domain Eukaryota; kingdom Metazoa; phylum Cnidaria; class Anthozoa; order Scleractinia; family Pocilloporidae; genus Stylophora; species Stylophora pistillata. Next base: position 32,087,088 of record NC_142523.1, read on the forward strand.
AGCTTCATCCCATTGACTGGTACAAAGCTTTTGCCAGCTGCTGTTCGTGTAGATTTCCATTCTACCGACAGACGGGTTTTTCTCTGTTTTGAAACGTAGCGGAAATGCTTCAAAAAATTAAACAAACAATAGATTTAGCTATTTAGTTTATTTTGTTTTTGCAGCACTAATTGTCTTATGATAATGAAATAACATTGATAATAATGACCGCAATAATCACGCCCGAGCAGCCTGCAGGATGCGTGTTATACATAGACTTCACATTGGGCCTTGCTCACCTGTGGCTAGTAATAGAGCATCGGAGCGCGGAATCCGTAGGTCTCAGATTTCAATCCACATGGGGACTCAAAATTTTTCTTTGTCCCACTCTCGAGACAAGACGAAAAACAGCTCTCTCTATTTCTATGCCGAGCGCAAAATTTACAATTATTCTTATTCTATTTACAAACATAATGATGTTTACCGATTAAAATTATCCAGCTGATTATGAATTCATGTCCTTAGACTTCTCCTTGTATGCCATAGGAAGCATCTAAGTATTTCAAATTTGGGGAAAACTCGTTTCTCAGTGATCAGAAATGATGACGCCATCGAGGTTGAGTTAAACGGGCATGAAAAAGTTTTGTAACAGAAATAGGAGCCTCATAAGCTTCGTTGTGATAAATACTATACTGAATAGAGGAGGAGAAGAGATTTTAGAACGAGCATACTCTATAGCTTTCAATAAATTGTAAATTGACACTTTCTGTACGTGGAACAATTTTTATCTTTTTTTCTCTCGTAAAGCACATGGTGAGTTTTGCACATGTACAATTTTGATGAAATCATTAAGGATGTGTGACTTATAATGAAATCCTTACTTTTAATGATTTGTCCTTTTTATATACTTACCTAAATTATAGTGTGTGATTTAGGTTCAAAGCAAGAATTTTCCCCGAATCCATTGTTATTTTAATTTCTATTCGTGTATTTATTTATTTTGTTTTTGTCAAAGACTTTCCTTTCACCGAAATCACTTAGCACTGAGAATCTTATATGTTACCTTCATGGCAACTGGACGTGTTGCTACATTCTCTCAGCTGTGCTCTGTTCCCATCGCAGTGTTTACCCAAAAATGCTGGTTCTGGATTAGTACATTCTCTTTCCCTTGTTTGTATACCACCAACTGGTTTGGTACAGATACTTCATGAGTTCCACTCGCTCCAGCCATCATCGACTGAAAAAAAATACAATGTTGCAAATAACCGCATATGAGAAACAACCATAGACGATATATTGAGATCATTTAACAAAATGCGGTATGTACGACAGGGGCACAGTCTATATTTCGACATTTCACTATCATTACTTTGAATGCTCAAGCTAATCTTTGGCTTTAGCAGTCTCATTTATTTGGTAAGGAACGATGTTGTAGAGTTTGCATATAATTCATCGAAGTATATCGAGTTTGAAAAACCTCAGTAACTTAGACTAAGCGTATTCACGGAAAAGCCGAAAACTCTGCTTTTGATTCAATTATTTTGCTAAACTCTGCTTTACACCCGTAACGGATAACTTACCTGATAGAAATGTAGTCCAGTTACTGTCCAACTACTGATTTCGTTTTCGGAGATAACGCAAAAGCTCAGTTTTAGAAATATTCGGATAAACGCGATGACTTGTAACTGTAATGCGTGACGGCGTGACGCTTCTTAAAGAAGCTCAAAACTCCAATACGGAACTACGGAAACATTGTGAAATGAAATTTTTGCAAATCGCAAAATATTACGACTAATTATATGTGTGGTTATTACAACTTCTACCAAGAAGCTGTTAGATGAAGTAGGTAAAAACTAAAGAATTTTTTTTTTGATTGGGAAGGGGAGACGGGAGTGGGCTTGGCTATCTGACATTTGGAAGCGAGTTTAAGTAGACGAAATGCCGTTAACACATTAAACAGCGCGCGATTTGCATTTAGCCAACATGGAATACTGAACTGGCGGGCTCAAAAATTTTGAATAGAATACATTTTTCTTTAAATGACAGATACGTCCGTGGTGTGTTGAGGAGGGGTTTATGACCACAGTCCATAAAAGCCGCATTTCCCAAGTGTTTCGTTCTGAACGCTGGGGCTAATGTCTTAGTTTCAGACGATTGCTCATCGCTTACTCTCAGTATCATCCATATACTATTAGTCTCTAGGAGACAGAGTCAGCTGTGGCACTGTAGTATAAACTCCAAAAACGCTTTGTCCTACGTTCACTACCAAAAGAAAGAAGTATCTTAAGGGACGTAAAAAGGCTAATACCAGAGCAGAGTAGAAGAGTTTTCAGTTTTTTTTTAAGAAATGTGTCAGCTAATATCACTGGTGGCTGCTTCAGAGATTAAGACTAATGGCACCTACATTTCTTAAAAAACTCTTCAATTCGGCTTAAGTATGGGGTTTTTTACGTTCCTTAATATCACCTGATCAGCAGGGATTTGCTAAAGCAAAGGCATAGAAAAAACCAGGAAAGATTTATTACTCGACGTTTCGGGGTCATCGTGACTCCATTATCAAGAGACTAGTTTAAAAACATGCAAATAAGGAAAGGTACAAGAATAGCATAAATTAGACTTATTGGCTTAAACAAACACCTTGGCGCGGATGGAATCCGTTTGCACGTTCAGTGTTGGCTTACGCATGCGAATATACAACATTTCATTAACAAGGCAATCAAATTTGCCGTTACATTTCGTGATGACGTTGAATTGCTCGATCAAGCGTTCAGGCATTTCACTATTGTGCTGGAGGTGGTAGTGTTTGTAGATAGAAGATGATTTCCTTGTGTGCCCTTCTACGCGCTCGTGTAAGTGACCACGAGTATAGCCCACATACCCTGCATCACACAGGTTACATTTAAATTCATAAACGACACATTGTTTGTTAACAATAGGGGGCTTAATTTCGTGTTGCTTAAGTTGTTGATCGAGCTTAGGGCTAACGAACACTGGTTGGACAGTCACGCTTAACTTCGAGCTTAGACTGTTCAGTTGTTGTTTAACATGATTAGCTGACGACTGGTCGTTGAAGGGTAACACTAATCTCACAGTCTCCGATGGTACGTCTGGTGATGGACAGGGTTCTGCAGATGAAATCCTTCTCTCAACGAACCGCTTGATTGTAGTTTCAACCAGTGGCTTTGGGTATTTCAAGTTATGAAAAACCCCTCTAAGGCGGTCACATTCCTCGAAGAAGAAAGACCAGTTAGAAGATAATCGATAAGCGCGATCCACCATGGTGTTAACTAGGCTGCGCTTGTACTTAATGTCAACATGACGTCGACATGATAATGTCAACATGATGTCGACATGTGTCGTTTATGAATTTAAATGTAACCTGTGTGATGCAGGGTATGTGGGCTATACTCGTGGTCACTTACACGAGCGCGTAGAAGGGCACACAAGGAAATCATCTTCTATCTACAAACACTACCACCTCCAGCACAATAGTGAAATGCCTGAACGCTTGATCGAGCAATTCAACGTCATCACGAAATGTAACGGCAAATTTGATTGCCTTGTTAATGAAATGTTGTATATTCGCATGCGTAAGCCAACACTGAACGTGCAAACGGATTCCATCCGCGCCAAGGTGTTTGTTTAAGCCGTTAAGTCTAATTTATGCTATTCTTGTACCTTTCCTTATTTGCATGTTTTTAAACTAGTCTCTTGATAATGGAGTCACGATGACCCCGAAACGTCGAGTAATAAATCTTTCCTGGTTTTTTCTATGCCTTAATATCACCGGTGGGAATTTCAAAGTTGAGGCAAATTCTGCCTTGACTTGGCAAATGTCGGCAACTTGGCTCGTTCCATCATATCACATAGGTTGTAGTTGTCGAAACTAATGGGATGGGCAGGTTGGATGTTATCAAGAACTTCTCCTCTATGGCAGCTGAAATGCATTCCGGCCTCTGCACTTTCCTTGTAATCGGACTCGTTTTGGATGGGGTGGAGGCCGTGGAGCCGGAACGCTTAGACGCCGAGCAGGAAAAGTAACTGTTGATCTGCCGAGTGGTCAAGAATTCAGAGCTCTTAAGCAACCGGTAACCATTTGTGTCCCTTACGATTATCATTGAGCGAGCAACTGAGGCGGTCTTGACTTTTTACCCTCTTAACTCACTGATCAGGAACTTACTCAGTAGATAATTCTCCTGCTTCTCGTTGAATCACGCTCTTGACGATTTGCTTGCCTTTAGTGCCCATCGCATTGGTTGGACAAAGCTGCACATGGTTACGCCGTTAGACTGGAGGAGCAGTTTGAAAGTGATCCAAAGCTATAACATTGGCACACTGGAAGCAAAATGACAGCACATCTGCCTTCACTCCTAATGCTTGAATGAATTTGCCTGAACTTTGAAATCTCCACCAGTGATATTAAGGGACTTAAAAAAGCAACATACCCGAGCCGAATTGAGGAGTTTTTGAGAAAATGTAGGTGTCATCAGTCTAAATCTTTAAAGTACCCACCAGTGATATTAGCAGCTGCATTTCTTCAACTCTGCTCTGGTCTTGGTCTTTCTACGTCCCTTAAGATAGTTCTCTCTTTTGGTAGTGAACAAAGCATTCTTGGAGTTTATATTACAGTGCTACAGCTGAGTCTGTCTCTTAGGGACTAATAATATACGGATGATACTGAGAGTAAGCGATGAGCAATCGCCTAAAAATGGGACATCAATCCCAGCGTTCAGAACGAAACACTTGGGGAATATTTTCAATTCTTTTCATGGAGTGTGGTCATAAACCCCTCCTCATCACACCACAGACGTACCTGTCATTTAAAGAAAAATATGTTCCAGTCAACATCTTTGAGCCATCCAGTTCAGTTTTCATTGATGACTAAATGCAACTCGCGTGCTGTTTAGGGTGCTAGAGGCGTTTCTTGCTATTAAACCTGCTTCCAAAATGTCAGATCGCTAAGCCCACTTCCGTATCCCCTTCCCAATCAAAGTAAAAGTTCCTTAGTTTTTACCTACTTCGTCTAACAGCTGCCTGGTAGAAGTTGTAATGACGACACATATAATAATTTGCAGTATTTTGTGATTTAGAAAGATTTCGTTTCACAGTTTTTCCAAAGTTACGTGTTCCAACCTTGACCTTCTAAAAGAAGCGTCACGCCGTCACGTATTTATTTTTGAAACTGAGCTTTTGCGTTAATCTCCGAAAATGAAATCATTAGTTGGACAGTAATTGGGCTACATTTCTATCTGATAAGTTATCCGTTATGGGTGTAAAGCAGAGTTTAGCGAAATAATTTTTAATCAAAAGCAGAGTTCTCGGCTTTTCCGTAAATACGGTTAGTCAATCAACACACGGCAACATGCTAATTAGTAGAGATTCTCACGAAAATATTTAGATTTTGATGGCGTTTTATAAAGCGCTCTCGAAAAAAGCCGAACCATTCATTGCATTTTTTTGGAAGAAGAGCACTTGGGTACTCAATAACCATAAGATAAACCCGATTGGGGAATGGCCACGTATGGAAATTTCGGTTTGTAACTGCAGTCGAACCTCGATTATCCGGACTCTTCGGGACCTCAGTAAATAGTCCGGAAAATCGGGAGTCCGGATAATCGAAAATATGAATATTTATGAGATAGAAATGTAAACAAAAGTATACAGCAAAGAAAAAATTTTAATTGTGAAATCTACACAGTCTGTATGTATTTACACTGAATAAAAACTTTCAGTTCAGGTATTTACAAAGGTCTAAAATGTTCAACCACGTTTGTTTGCTTCAAAGACTTGTAGCTTGATCGCATTGCGAAATCCATCATTCGACTTAGCTGCATTAACTGCACAGGGTCAATATCGTTTTATTTATTTATTTAAGGACTCGTACAAAGTACTAGTATATAAAGAATAGGACATGAGTCCCCTACTAGGTTTAAATACCAACCCAACCCTCAAAAACTAAGCGTCCTATCCCCTCTATTCCCTAAATCTAAAACACTTCCACAAAAGTAAGACAATAACTAGAAATTAACAGCTACAAACCGAGTGGGTATTTATCCGACGACATTTAGGACACATTATTTTAAAAGTGCGAAAATTTTCGCCATCAAAGACATTCAAGAGTCTGTTAAAGTAAAACTCCTTAAGCTTGCGCTTAAAAGAGCTAGGGGACTATGACTGCCTAACATCAACTGGAATATTGTTCCACGTCGAGTATTTTTCGAAACATTGCTCTGCCTCTTTAGTCGATACTAGTTTCTCGTCCTTGCTCTCATCTTCCTCATTGCTACAAACGCTTTCGCTTTCCGTCAAATCTCCGACAACGGTGGCTAAAATCTCTTCATCAGACATTTGCGGTGAATTCGGGAGCTCGTTTTTCAGCTGATTAAGCTAGTCTTTCACATCGCGAGCATTAGGCATGTCCTCATTGTCAAGTTGTTTTACATTTTCCAACATTTCGGCCATGGACTCAGCAATATTATCCTCTCTGAATTCGGGCTGAGAATTTGACGCGATGTTGTCCGAATTTTGAAAAGCGCAAAGGATAATTCGCTGTTTGAAGAGTCTTTTGAAAGGATTATCGGGATTTTTGCGACTTTGAGTTTGAAATCTCATTGATATTTCTGGCCTTATTTTGTGCAAATTTTATCTTCATTCTCACAGACCATCTTGGACCGAGTCAGGAGTTACAAGGCAAAATAAATATAAAGTGGTTAAACCCCTCTTTTGGGTACAGACCTACATATTTTCATAGTTGCTTGTTGTATTTATCTTCGCATCCAGCTCATGTCAAGAATTCCATTCCCTTTTCTCAGTTGCTAAGACTTTGTCGCTTAGGTAGTGATGACTCCGATATTTTTCGACAATTTTAGGAAATTTAGAGGCAACGTGCCACTTTTTCGAAAAACGTGGTTACCCTGTTTCTGTCCTTCAAGCCGGTCACCACCGCGCCCAAATTATTGATCAACAATCAGCACTACTACCGTCACAGGAGGAAAATTCCGACCGCATTTCATTCACCCGCGCAACCACTCAGTTAAATCCATTATTCTAAAATAACTATAAATGACCTCAAAATGATCCAAAGATTGGCACTATCTTTTTGAAACCTCCAGTATTGTCATTCAAACGTGACAAAAAGATGAGCAACTTTTTGGTCAGAAGTTCTTTTCAAACTAATGACCAACCTAGAACTTTTAAATACTCTCGCGCACGTAGCAAAACTTCTCCTTTCATTTCCAACGCTGAGAAAACATTGGGACCCAAATGAGTCAGTAGGATTACTTATTACTTCACGTGCACTTCTTCTCATGTCATCTATTGCATAACTTGCACTTATTGCAAAAAGATACACATCGGCGAAACAGGAAGATGTCTAAGTGACCGATTCCAAGAACATCTTCGCAACGTAGGAAGCAATGAAAAGGGCTCATTAAAAGCAGTCGACAGACATTTTAATCTACCTAATCATTCTAAGGAGCAAATAACTTCCTCCCAGTTAGCTCAATGGATAGAGCGCTGGACTGTCGTGCGGGAGGTCGAGGGTTCGAGCCCCGGCCGTACCAACACTCAAGGTCTTAAAAAAAGTGAGAAGAATATGCTACCTTTCTATATCAAGAAATGGTTAGATATTTTAGTCTTCTCGTATAGGGACGAATAAATGGAGGTCCCGTCTCCTGCAGGATTAGGGGTAAGAGGCGTTAATTTCCCATGCACGAGATTACTGTGTGATGGATGTCCTCCCCTGGGGTGGTTGCTGGGTGGGAATTGGCCCTGAAAAGCCCCCATTGGGAGTGGTCAATTAACATATGTATGTATGTATGTATGGCAGTCTGCCATCTCTTTTTACATTTAGAAAGCTAGGAAAGCTGCAAAACTCTTGAACTTAAAGTTAGTATTTCAAAACGGCACTTGAGTCAGTTTGCTAGACATAACGTCTCGTAGTCACGTTCGACGCACTAAAAACTACTATAAAACGAATACAAGAATTGTAAAAACTGTAAAAACGTGTAAAATGGTATATAAAAAGTCACTTGTAAAAATGTAGCGGAATTCCAAATCGATTTCGATCAATTATGATCCTCATCAGTAGTACTCCGCCATGTTTAAAATACTCATAAATAATTGTTCATATAAGTGACTCTGAAATGTCCACACTTCTTCCAGGCTTCATGTAAGCGGTCATGATGTATCAATCACAGCTCGTGGGATTTGAAAAAAGTTCCATTCGTTCTTGGAGTTCATAAGCGAGTCTTCGTTCACATTATTTATCCTCACTCCTTCAGTTATTTGTCTCAGCATCGCGTCATTGCGATAAACCCCCGTCACATCCATACGAGACGTTATGTCTAGCAAACTGACTCAATTATCGAACACGTTCCTGGCCTCGGCCCACAAAATTTCATCACAAAACGGCACTGTTAATCCCATAAGTATCAACGAAACCTTTTCATTCTACTTATTTATTCGTGTTTTTCTCGTCACCATGTTCCCACCAATAGCGTAACTCCACTATCTGCATATAAACGCGCGCACAACCCACAATTCTCCTCTTCGCTCTGATAAAGGGCTAATGGTCAGAGCGTAGGCCTTTTAACTCTTTACGGTGGCTAATTTACAATTTCAACTTAGTTAGTATAACCAAATTACCAAAAATACCAACAGCCTTGCCGTAAGTACTAGAACGTTACATGATAACATTAGCACTTGATTATAATTATAATGTCCTTTTGTTTGTTTCTTTGTTTGTTTTCAGATCGCAGACCTCTTTAATTTGGCCTGAAGATCTGTTAATAGTAGTCTTCCATTTCAACGGACCAATTTATGAGCAGATAGAAGGCACAGCGACGGGGAGTCCGGTTTCCACAGTAACTGCTAACCTTTACAGTACATAGGGAGTTTTGGAAAGAAGCGATAACGTCATCATCCTACAAGCCAAGGATCCGGAAGCACTATGTAGTTGATACGTTAACCATCTTTCATTGGGAGAGCGTCGACAGCGTCCTACAGTATTTTTACAACCAAACGCCTTCCGTTCGGCTAATCGAGGAGGCAAAACAAACAAATCCCTCGCCATTGTCGTAGTTTCAAGTGACACTAACGCGCAGCATTCAGTCAACGCGTCGCGATCCACATCCGAAGTAATTGCATCGTTAGAAAAACGATTATACTTAATACAGAAAGAAAACGCACCGTTTAATCAGCCGAAGCCGTTTTTCGCACATGACCAGCTTATAAAGAAACTATAAATCTCATCGAAAGGCACTGCTTTGCGTTACAACGATCGGCTTACGGAATTAACAACTATAATTATTTAAACACGATACCTTTTTCAAACAATTAAAGTCAACAATATATTATGATATGGTTTCACCTCGCATGGCTGCAGATGTGGACTGCGAAAATACTTTAAACTTGATTTGGTTAAGTAACAATCACTTTTTAGGAACTGATATAAATGCCTGACGTTCTTTACATTACCCTTCTTGGTTACTCACCCATAACTGTCACAATTATGTTTTTATCAATGCTGGTGACCCTCTTTGGTCCTTTAATTTGACTCATTGTACAAATGAATGTCCCACTATCTTCAGGCTGTACAAGGCTAATATGTAGGCTGCCATTGGATAATTTAGTGAATCGTCCTTGGCCTAAGGACTTTTCTCCTTTTTTACTCCAAGATATCTGTGGGCTTGGTTCTCCCTCGGCACTGCACCTTATAATATCAGGTTCTCCCGCAGTCAAATTTTGTTTTTTTAGCGTGTCCTTAGTAAATCTTGCTGTCAATATAAGTGATAAGAATCATCAACATCATAGCAGTACTGTAATATTCCTAGAAGCCACTAAGGCCAATAACTCGAACAGCACATGGTCACCCTTCGAACTCCCGCTCTTTCTCACATACACGCACACTCTCTCGGTCACCTGACCACTGTATATAGTCCCGGATGTCCACAGGACACCACAAGTACTATTAAAAGGTCAGTAGTATACTGATCTTACCCGTCATTAACCAGCATTTTTAGCATATAACTGTATCTCTGCAAGCTGAAAAGATGTTTTCTTACCATTAATGTAGACAATGTAATATCGAACATATTCCAATCTGTAGCATTCGTATAGTCCTGCATCAGACAACTGCACCTTACCAATGATCAGTTCACCAGTTTCTGTAATCCTGATTCTTTGAGACGTAGAGTTTTCTGTTTTATTCTTCAGCTTTTCACCAGCAATGGTCCATCTTGCATAACTGGTTTCATTCTTTACTGAGCATTGAAGCTTTTCCTTGGTGCCAATATCAAAATAGATTTCTTCTTTTTTCAACAGTTTTTTGTTCTCTGCAAGAAATAGTTCAGTTAGAGGATGTTATAAAAAAAATAATCTCATCTTAAATAACATTACAGGTAGAGAATGAAAAGACAAATATATTTACCAATACCAATGGTTAAATTGACAGATTTTTAGATTCTCTGTACATTATATTAGACCAACTTATATAACTTCACACAAAGTCATGTCAATCGTTGTCAATTTATGTTACACCCAAATTTAAAAGTCGTGAAGCCTCTCTAAGGCCAAGGTAACCCCTTACAAAATAATGAAATTCAGAAAACAGCCATTGATACCCCTGTAAAAGTCATTTGAGCCCTAGCTTAAGTCCCTTGAATCATTTATCTTAGACCAAGTAAAATCACCACTAAGCGTAGTCATTTTACCCTAAACCAAGTCATGTTATCCCCTGTTTGAGTCATATCTTTATCTTAAGTTTAAAATCTGCGAAAAAAATATATGCTTTTTCGCAAACCGTACTTCAGCAGGCACTCTTTAGAAAAGAGGTGATCTATAGATCCGAATTTTTATCTGATTTTCCTTTATTCTGAAACTTTTCAGGGTGGAAGAGAGACAAAACAGGATGACAAAATCATGATTCGAGCTTTAGAATGAACTACTTACTTGGTTGACACAACGCCTGAGAACCCTTGACATGTGATAAATATTGAGGCGTGATATTAAACTTTCCATCAATACGAGCACAAGATGCGAGTTCTGGCTCATCTCCATTGCAAGAGACATCTGACATTGCAAAAGGAATTCCCTCATCCTTTAGGTCTGAACCAATGAATTTCGCCAAAGCCTCCTCAAAGCCAAGTTGACGACAAATAACTTTGATATCGTCTAAATCCCATCCTTTCCTGAAGATCTTTGTCCATTTACCCTCGTAAAATACTTCCACTCTTCCTCCATACTCCATATTTGCACCATTCAAGCGAACAGGAACTAAGGAAATTCCCAAAAAAAAATTACAAATTAGGATGGAATCCACTAATTATGGGAATGAGAAACTCCTACAACATTACGAATGGCCATAAATCAGAGGTGAATTAGTAGTTAATGCTAATTTTGTGATCGTGTTTTCTAAATTCTCAATGTTTTAAATTGTAATTTCCGTCAGGCTACGTTTCATTGGTTCGGAAAATAATAGTTACGACGTTGCAGTTTTCATTTGTTTACCAGTGTGGATCAAGACTTTTAGATTGGATATTGTTTAGTCTCCTTGAAGCGATACATATGGTGAACGATACCCTTTTGCAAAGCACTAGTGTGTGTTTCTCCTTGTAAGGTTCATCAGCGCACTAACTTGAAAGCAAACCGGTTCTAATTCTTTTTTTTTTTTGCAGTATTTTAAAACTTTTAAAAGCATGCTTTTGTAACCTTCGTAAAAACGCTAAAACTTGAGAGTGTAGTAAGGAAATTCATAATGATAAACTATAAACTCTTAAGCATTAGTCTTCTATTATCAAGGAAGTGACGTTTTGATAGGTGTAAGTGCAGTCCAGAAATTTAGAAATTTTTTATCGCACCCAAAAAAGAAAAATGGGAAAGGAAAGGGAAAGCAAATTTTTTGGGGAACTGAAATGAAGGGTTTGAAAGGATTAATCTGACTCTTCCTTTGAGAACTTTTATTTATTTATTTATTTATTTATAATAACTTCATTTGCCTAAATAATAAGATAATAATAATAATAATAATACAGACAGATAACAATAGAAATAACATCGAGATGCAAAAAGGCAAAAAGGGTCAAGCCAGAGAGGAACTAAATTCTCATTGACGGCAGCCCCCAGAATAAAAGCAAAATGCAATAAAAATAAAACTAAAATGTAAAGGTAAAAATTATTGAAAAAACAAGTTAATTGATAAATGGATATTGGTGCAATATTATTGATATTATTTAAAAATGTGTTCTTTCAGTTTTTTTTTAAACTTACTAGCAGAGCTAGAGCTAACTATGTCACTTGGCAAGTCATTCCAGATTTTTATATATTTATACCAAGAAGAGTTCTTGAGGATATTTGTTCGAGCATAAGGCGTCTAGATTGTGACATTGTTGGTAGATCTCGTCCGACTATTGGAGAAAGTTAAGTAATTACATAAGTCTACTCTTGAAAAACCATTAATGAATTTGAATAATTGCACTAAACTAAGAAATTCACGACGCGAGTTGAGTGTTGGCCAGCCAAGATACTTCAAACGTTCACTATAGTCGATAGAACTACCAAGGATCCACCTGGAAGCATTCCTTTGCACTCTTTCAAGCTTATCAGAAAGATATTGTTGATGTGGATTCCACACAGGACAGGCATACTCAACAATTGGCCGAACCATAGACTTGTATCCAATTGATATTGCTTCAGAGCTTTTCCCAAATGTGCGCTTTAGTAGGCCAAGTATCTTATTTGCTTTAGCAGCAACAGAGAGAACATGCGGTTTCCAAGATAAGTCAGATGATATAATGACTCCAAGATGTTTGTGTGTTTTAACCTGTTCCAGTGGGATTGAATTGATGTTGTACGAGCAAGGTGTTACAGATCTAGATCTCGTGATTTTCATACATTTGGATTTAGTTGCTTTAAGTTTCAAAAGCCACTTTTTACACCAGTCTACGATCTGAGACAAGCTTTCACACACAGGTTGATGAACAGATGATGGATGATCTGAGTTAAACAATAGAGTATCATCGGCAAACATTTCACTTGAACACGATAAGTTCTCAGGTATATCGTTGACATACAACAAGAACAACATTGGCCCAACAATACTTCCCTGAGGGACACCAGAGTAAACCATGGACCAGTCTGAGCTTTCACCTTCCAGAACAACACGTTGGAAACGATCTTGCAGGAAATCACCTAGCCACTCGAGAATCTGACCATTGATACCATATCGGCCAAGCTTAGAGATAAGATGTTTGTGTGGGACTGAGTCAAACGCTTTCTCAAAGTCCAAGAAGACGACATCTGATGTTTTGTTTTTATCTAAGGCTGATGCCCAGGAGTGAAATAGGCGAATAAGTTGGGATGTGCAGGAGAAACCAGCTCGAAAGCCATATTGATGAGGGCTTAACAAGTCATGATCTTCTAGATGAGCCATAATATGTCTTGTGACTAGCTTCTCTAGGGTCTTAACTACAAGCGATGTTAGAGAAATTGGACGATAGTTAGAAACATATTCTTTACCACCATTTTTGTAAACTGGGGTGATGTTGGCAGACTTCCAGTCACGAGGTAGTTTTCCTCTATTCAGAGACATATTGAATAACTTTGACAGTGGATCAGAAATTACAGAGGCTGCCTCCCGGAGCAAACGTGCAGACAAACCATCCGGGCCAGTGGCTTTATTCACATCAAGGGTAAGCAAAAGCTCTCCCACATTAGCACTAGAGCACATGAGATCTGGTATAACGAAGCCTGAACCATGTGAATGGGCATCCTCATCGACATCGGTAGCTGGGTCAGGGCGGGTAAACACCGACGCGAAAAATTTGCAAAATAACTCTGCTTTGTCCTTGCCAGTAGAAGCCGAGACACCACGATCCGACCATTTCATAGTGACAGGTATTGATTTGTTTTTCGTTTTGGATTTTATAAAACACCAGAAGCGTTTAGGGTTTTTGGAATCAATTAATGAGTGAACATGTTGGTAATAACTCTTATTAAGTTCCGATTTAACTTTATTCCTTAACGATTTATATTTATTCCAATCAACTTCAAGCTGGGTAGATTTGGCTTTCTTCCAAAGGCGTTTTCTTTTGTGGAAAAGCTTGCGTATATCAGAAGTGATCCAGGGCACATTTTGTCTTGATTTTATTTTCTTCGAAAGAACGTTGTTTTCAATGGCTTTAAAGAATGCAGACTTCCAATTTAACCAAACCTCTTCCATTGTGTCATTGTCGTTCAATATAGCGTCCCATGGGATATTTGATAGTTCAAGACGAAAGTTATCCCAATTAGCATTTTTGTAGTCAAAGATTTGTTTTGGTCGTTGATATGGACGAGTGACTTAGCATGTCAACTTGAGAGAGACAACATTGTGGTCTGAAGAGCCAATTCCGTCCAAAATTTGGATGTTTTTAAGTGATTCTGGACGATTAGATATCACAAGGTCTAGGATAGCATCTTGACGCGTAGGCTCGTCGATCAATTGAGAGAAACCATAGAAGTTCACAATATTATCGCAGAAATAGTCTGATAAGACATTTGGTTGAGAAGGGCATATCAAGTCCCAATCAATATCCGGAAAATTAAAGTCACCCAAAAGAACAACATTAGTGTGATCGGATACCACTGTAACTTTTTCTAGTGACCTTTTAAGGCCTTCTAGATAGTTCATGTCACTTGAAAGAGGGCGGTAGAATACTCCTAGGAAGTACGATCCAGAATTTTTCAGTGGAATTTCGGCCCATAAGAGTTCGCAAATATCTTCTTCCAAATCAGGACGTCTTGAGCATGATATATTAGATTTAACGGCTAAAAGTACACCGCCACCCCTACTTCCACGGTCATTTCGAAGAACATTATATGAAGATGGAAGGATTTCGTTGTCGGCTATTCCCTCATGAAGCCATGTTTCGGTTATCGCAATTATGTCGGGGTAACTGTAACGTTTATGAGCCCTAAATGCATGATAGCCTAAGTTCTTGTTTCAGCAGTTATTCAATAGTTATCCTTTAAGAATCTAACTAGAACTTTAGAGAACGGTTAAATTTAACTAATTGACAGTGGTGTGAAGACTCAAGAGGCGCAGTCGAGGGAGTCCGCAACACATTGGTTGATCAGATTGCAAAATTATTGGCAGTTGTGGTAAAATTTTCAATTTTTATACCTCTCGTGTATCTGAGCAATCCTCGGAGACGAAAAACTAATTTTTTCAGGCACTTTACCTCTCTGTCAATGTACTTGAAGTTTATCATGTTACCGAATTCGGAAAATGGGATCACGAAAATATTACATGTGTACAATTCATTCTTACCTTTGCAAAATTGGTGTTTCTTTGCCAGGTTTTTTTGACATGTAGTTGGAGTGGTGCAGTTGTGGTAGATGGATTTCTTCGAGGCGTTGCCTCTTTCTGCATACCATGTGTCGTTGGCATAAACACCGTTGTTATAGTAGCCCATGGCCATGCAGGTTAAATTTAAATCAGCTTCATCCCATTGACTGGTACAAAGCTTTTGCCAGCTGCTGTTCGTGTATATTTCCATTCCAACAAACGGGTTCTTCTCTGTGTTAAAACGCAGCGGAAATGCTTCAAAAAATTTAACAAAAATAAATTTAGATATTTAGTTTATTTTATTTTTGCAGCGCTAATTGTCTTATGGTAATGAAATAACATCGATAATAATGACCGAAAAAATCAAAATAATAACAGACGCCCGAGCAGCCAGCAGGACGCGTGTTATACATAGACTTCACATTGGGCCTTGCTCACCTGTGGTTAGTAATAGAGCATCAGAGCGCGGAGTCCGTAGGTCTCAGATTTCAATCCAAAAGGGGACTCAAAATTTTTCTT
Source organism: Stylophora pistillata (assembly GCF_964205215.1). Taxonomy (NCBI): domain Eukaryota; kingdom Metazoa; phylum Cnidaria; class Anthozoa; order Scleractinia; family Pocilloporidae; genus Stylophora; species Stylophora pistillata. The sequence goes on from NC_142523.1 coordinate 32,102,911, forward strand.
TGTCCTACTCTCGAGACAAGACGAAAAACAGCTCTCTCTGTTTCTATGCCGAGCTCAAAATTTACAATTTTTCTTATTCTATTTACAAAGATAATGATGTTTACCGATTAAAATTATCCAGCTGATTATGAATTCATGTCCTTAGACTTCTCCTTGTATGCCATAGGAAGCATCTAAGTATTTCAAATTTGGGGAAAACTCGTTTCTCAGTGATCAGAAATGATGACGCCATCGAGGTTGAGTTAAACGGGCATGAAAAAGTTTTCTAACAAAAATAGGAGCCTCATAAGCATCGTTGTGATAAATACTATACTGAATAGAAGAGGAGAAGAGATTTTAGAACGAGCATACTCTATAGCTTTCAATAAATTGTAAATTGACAGTTTCTGTACATGGAACAATTTTTATCTTTTTTTCTCTCGTAAAGCACATGGTGAGTTTTGCACATGTACAATTTTGATGAAATCATTAAGGATGTGTGACTTATAATGAAATCCTTACTTTTAATGATTTGTCTTTTTTATATACTTACCTAAATTATAGTGTGTGATTTAGGTTCAAAGCAAGAATTTTCCCCGAATCCATTGTTATTTTAATTTCTATTCGTGTATTCATGTATTTTGTTTTTGTCAAAGACTTTCCTTCCACCGAAATCACATAGCACTGAGAATCTTATATGTTACCTTCATGGCAACTGGACGTGTTGCTACATTCTCTCAGCTGTGCTCTGTTCCCATCGCAGTGTTTACCCAAAAATGCTGGTTCTGGATTAGTACATTCTCTTTCCCTTGTTTGTATACCACCAACTGGCTTGGTACAGATACTCCATGAGTTCCACTTGCCCCAGCCACCATCGACTGAAAAAAAATACAATGTTGCAAATAACCGCATATGAGAAACAACCATAGACGATATATTGAGATCATTTAACAAATTGCGGTATGTACGACAGGGGCACAGTCTATATTTCGACATTTCACTATCATTACTTTGAATGCTCAAGCTAATCTTTGGCTGTAGTAGTCTCATTTATTTGGTAAGAAACGATGTTGTAGAGTTTGCATATAATTCATCGAAGTATATCGAGTTTGAAAAACCTCAGTAATTTAGACTAAGCGTATTCACGGAAAAGCCGAAAACTCTGCTTTTGATTCAATCATATTGCCAAACTCTGCTTTACACCCGTAACGGATAACTTACCTGATAGAAATGTAGTCCAGTTACTGTCCAACTACTGATTTCGTTTTCGGAGATAAAGCAAAAGCTCAGTTTTAGAAATATTCGGTCGAACGCGAAGACTTGTAACTGTAATGCGTGACGGCGTGACGCTTCTTAAAGAAGCTCAAAACTCCAATACGGAACTACGGAAACACTGTGAAATGAAATTTTTGCAAATCGCAAATATTACGACTAATTATATGTGTCGTTATTACAACTTCTACCAAGAAGCTGTTAGATGAAGTAGGTAAAAAATATAGAATTTTTATTTTGATTGGGAAGGGGAGACAGGAGTGGGCTTGGCTATCTGACATTTGGAAGCGAGTTTAATAAGACGAAATGCCGTTAACACCTTAAACAGCGCGCGATTTGCATTTAGCCAACATGGAATACTGAACTGGCGGGCTCAAAAATTTTGAATAGAATACATTTTTCTTTAAATGACAGATACGTCTGTGGTGTGTTGAGGATGGGTTTATGACCACAGTCCATAAAAGCCGCATTTCCCAAGTGTTTCGTTCTGAACGCTGGGGCTAATGTCTTAGTTTCAGGCGATTGCTCATCGCTTAATCTCAGTATCATCCATATACTATTAGTCTATAGGAGACAGAGGCAGCTGTGGCACTGTAGTATAAACTCCAAAAATGCCTTGTCCTACGTTCACTACCAAAAGAGAGATGTATCTTAAGGGACGTAAAAAGACTAATACCAGAGCAGAGTAGAAGAGTTTTTTTTAAGAAATGTGTCAGCTAATATCACTGGTGGCCACTTCAGAGATTAAGACTGATGGCACCTACATTTCTTTAAAAACTCTTCAATTCGGCTTAAGTATGGGGTTTTTTACGTCCCTTAATATCACTGGTGGGGATTTCAAAGTTGAGGCAAATTCTGCCTTGACTTGGCAAATGTCGGCAACTTGGCTCGTTCCATCATCTCACATAGGTTGTAGTTGTCGAAGCTAATGGGATGGGAAGGTTGGATGTTATCTCCTCTAAGGCCGCTGAAATTCTCCTGCTTCTCGTTGAATCGCGCTCTTGACGATTTGCTTGCCTTTAGTGCCCATCGCATTGGTTGGACAAAGCTGTACATGGTTACGCCGTTAGACTGAAGGAGCAGTTTGAAAGTGATCCAAAGCTACAACATTGGCACACTAGAAACTAAACGACAGCACATCTGCCTTTACTCCTAATGCTCGACAGAATTTGCCTGAACTTTGAAATCCCTACCAGTGATATTAAGGGACTTAAAAAAGCCCCATGCCCGAGCCGAATTGAGGAGTTTTTGAGGAAATGTAGGTGTCATCAGTCTAAATCTTTAAAGTACCCACCAGTGATATTAGCAGCTGCATTTCTTCAACTCTGCTCTGGTCTTGGTCTTGGTCTTTCTACGTCCCTTAAGATACTTCTTTCTTTTGGTAGTGAACAAAGCATTTTTGGAGTTTATATTACAGTGCCACAGCTGAGTCTGTCTCCTAAAGACTAATAATATACGGATGATACTGAGAGTAAGCGATAAGCAATCGCCTAAGAATGGGACTTCAATCCCAGCGTTCAGAACGAAACACTTGAGGAATATTTTCAATTCTTTACATGGAGTGTGGTCATAAACCTCTCCTCAACACACCACAGACGTACCTGTCATTTAAAGAAAAATGTGTTCCAGTCACATCTTTGAGCCCGCCAGTTCAGTTTTCATTGTTGACTAAATGCAACTCGTGTGCTGTTTAAGGTGCTAAAGGCGTTCCTTGATATTAAACTCCCTTCCAAAAATGTCAGATAGCCAAGCCCACTCCCGTCTCCCCTTCCCAATCAAAGTAAAAGTTCGTTAGTTTTTACCTACTTCGTCTAACAGCTGCCTGGTAGAAGTTGTAATGACGACACATATAATAAGTCGCAGTATTTTGTGATTTACAAAGATTTCGTTTCACAGTTTTTTCCTAAGTTACGTGTTCCAACCTTGATCTTCTTTAAAAAGCGTCACGCCGTCACGTATTTATTTTTGAAACTGAGCTTTTACGTTAATCTCCGAAAATTAAAACATTAGTTGGACAGTAACTAACCTATATTTCTATCAGGTAAGCTATCCGTTACGGGTGTAAAGCAGAGTTTAGCGAAATAATTTTTAATCAAAAGCAGAGTTTTCGGTTTTTCCGTAAATACGCTTAGTCTATCAACACACTGCAATATGCTAATTAGTATAAATTCTCACGAAAATATTTAGATTTTGATGGCGTTTTATAGAGCGCTCTCGAAAAAAGCCGAACCAATCATTACATTTCTTGGAAGAAGAGCACTTGGGAACTCAATAACCATAAGATGAACCCGATTGGGGAATGGCCACATATCGAAATTTCGGTTTGTAACTACAGTCGAACCTCGATTATCCGGATTCGTCGAGACCTCGGTAAATAATCCGGATAATCGACAGTCCGGATAATCGAAAATATGAATATTCATGCGATAGAAATGTAAACAAAAGTATACAGCAAAGAAAACATCATTTGAATTGTGAAATGTACACAGTCTGTATGTATTTACACTGAATAAAAACTTTCAGTTCAGGTATTTACAAAGGTCTAAAATGTTCAACCACGTTTGTTTGCTTCAGACTTTTAGCTTGATCGCATTCCAAAATCCATCATTCGTCTTAGCTGCATTAATTGCACAGGGTCAATATCTTTTTATATATCACTTATTTATTTATTTAAGGATCTGTACAAAGTACTAGTATATAAAGAATAGGACATGAGTCCCCTATTAGGTTTAAATACCAACCCAACCCTCAGAAACTAAGCGTCCTATCCCCTCTATCCCCTAAATCTGATACACTTACACAAGAAGAAGACAATAACTAGAAACTAACAGCTACAAACCGAGTGGGTATTTATCGGACGACATTTAGGACACATTATTTTAAAAGTGCGATAATTTTCGCCATCAAAGACATTTAAGAGTCTGTTATAGTAAAACTCCTTAAGCTTGCGCTTAAAGGAGCTAAGGGACTCCTACTTCCTAGCATCAACTGGAATATTGTTCCACGTCGAGTATTTTTCGAAACATTGTGCTGCCTCTTTAGTCGATACTAGTTTCTCGTCTTCGCCCTCATCTTCCTCATCGCTACATACACTTTCGCTTTCCGTCAAATCTCCGACAACGGTGGCTAAAATCTCTTCATCAGACATTTGCAGTGAATTCGGGAACTCGTTTTCCAGCTGATTAAGCTAGTCTTTCACATCACGAGCATTAGGCATTTCCTAATTGTCAAGTTGCTCTACATGTTCCAACATTTCGGCCATGGACTCAGCAATATTATCCTCTCTGAATTCGGGCTGTGAATTTGACTCGATATTGAAAAGCGCACAGGATAATACGCTATTTCAACAGTCTTTTGAAAGGATTATCGGGCTTTTTGCGACTTTGAGTTTTCACGATCACAACTAATTAATATTCATGAGAAAATTGGAACCAGAGAGAAAAGTCCGGATAATCGAATAGTCCGGATAATCGAGGTCCGGATAATCGAGGTCCGGATAATCGAGGTCCGATAATTGAGGTTCGACTGTAGACGATAAATCTGTGTTTACTCAGGCTATTGTCAAATCACCACTAAAGATTGTGTTTTTCGTCGGGAGAAGTACAGTATAACCTACAACCAAAAAACAGGCATCGATAAAGTGCCTAATACTTCTACTTTTGACATGGATTATTAATTTTCGATGCTATGTATTGCACCAACGACGCGAGGATATTCTTGCGAATGCTTATTTTGGCTAATTTAAACAGCTATTTTTGGCCATGTGGAGCGCGATTTCGATTTTCTCAAATATTTCCGAAATTCCAAGTTACTTTGAAAATTAAGACTCGAAACCATTGAAAACTTGTTAATAGTTACCTAAAAATTGAAAATGGAGGTAGATTTCATTTTTGACCGTGGCCGCGATTTCATCGATATTTTTGTACATTTCCTTTTAACAACTAGTAATACTCTACAAATAGTCTACAAGCAGTTCCTAAGCGACATGTGATCGTCTCAACTAGATGGGTTTCTTTGATTCTTTAACTCTGAGCAAAATATCAGACTGCCCGTCATTTAGTGATTTGAAAACCCTCACCGGCTACCGATCATTTCGCCGCAGCGAGAGAAAGAATGGGCCCGCAACGCGTAGGTGTGTGGCTTAGGAAATTTAGCTGGTTTTTCGTGTGTGGTGTCTTATTAAGTTCCTATTAGAAGAGCTAATATCTGATTGCAGTTAGATAGTTTTTAATATTGTTCCTGTTCATGGATAAAATGTTCATTTTCAAGATGAAAACATCGCCTCCAGGTTGTTTTGGGCCTGCCCACCTCCTCTTACCGTCTGGTGACTATGTGAGGGCTATTACGCAGTGGTGGTCTTGCGGCATCTCCAAGACATGTCCAAGAAACTTCCACCTCTTTTCGCTGACTTCTATGCTCATCGGCGCGGATCCGGTTTCTTTTGGTAATTCGTCCTTTGAAATGATGTACGGCCAAAATATACCTTGAATTCTCTTCAGGTACTGGTACTGAAAGGAATCAAGTTTCTCATAATCTTTAGCATTTGTCTTCCATGTTTCACTTCCCTAAAAAAGGAACGGTTTTACGAGGGTGTTGAATAGCTTAATCTTGGTCTTTTTACTATATTGCTTGGAGCTCCACACTTTTCTCAACTTCTTGAATGCTGTCTTGGCCTTACAAAGTCCGCTCTCTATGTCCTTATCTGCTCCCCCATCCGCACTTACACATGCTCCAAGATAAGTGAAGTCGTTTGTTTCCTGGACGTCTTGACCGCTTTGGAATTTGATCGAGTTGTTGTTCTTGCAATTAATTTTCAGTATGCGTGTAGTAGTAGTAGTAGTAGTAGTAGTAGTCTTTATTTCCTCACGAGATAAAAAATATATATCTTATGTTACAGTATTTGAGTAAAAAGTATATATATCTAAATTATAAGCTCACATAGCTGTTTTCGATTTTCTAATGTTGAGTCCCACTTTCTCAGCTGCTTCTGTCAGCTTATCTGTCTTCTTTTGCATCTGTTCGTGATTGGTTGAGACCAGAGCGATATCATTCGCGTAGTCTAGGTCTTCTAGCTGACTGGTGAATTTGCATCTGATGCCTGTCTTTGCTAGATTGGTTGTCTCTTGCATTATTCAGTCGATGGCAAGAGGAATTAGAAGCCTGACATTAGAAAACCTTGCTTGACGCCCGTTTTTACTTGGAACCATTCGGATACTTGACCTCCATCAAGGACTGCAGATTTGGAATCTTGGTAAAGGAGTTGGATTATTCTGATGAGATTACTCGGTATTCCATACAGCTTCATAATATCCCAAAGGCTGTCCCTATATAACGAATGAAATGCTTTCTCGCGGTCGATGAAGTTCAGGATCAGGGAGGCTTGCCATTCATGTGTCTGTTCGATAAAGTTGCGTAATATGAATATCTGTTCGGTGGTACTTCGTCCCTGGTGAGACCCGGCTTGTTCTTCACGTAGTTTCACATCTCTTCCTGGCTTCATGCGCTCCGCGAGAATTTTGCCTAGGACTTTGTTCCCAATAATGAGTAAGGTTATACCTTGCCAGTTGGTTCAGTCCCTTAGGTTTCCTTTCTTGGGTAGCTTGATGATTAACCCTTTTAACCATTTTAAGGGGGCTCGTTCTTCTTCGCCCATTAATTGAATTGTTCCGTGTAGCTTTTGGTTCGATATTTCCAGGTCTGCTATGAGAAGCTCTGCTACTTTGTTGTCGACGCCGCCTGCTTTTCCGTTCTTTAGTGATCTAATTCCTTGCCTAACTTCGTCTTTGCTAATGGGCTCTGTATTGATTTCTTCTATTTCTGGGATATCTGCGTCAATCATCAATGGGTTTGTTGGGGCTTCGCGGTTCAGGATCTCTTCAAAGTATTCTTTTTAGCGGGTTAATCTGGCTGAGTCTTCGGTAATGGTTCTCCCCTCTTTGTCGTTAATGGCGGTGGAGTTGCGTGGCTTGTCATTGCAGATAGATTTAGTTATCTCGTACAAGGTTTTCATGTTGCCCATGTCCTTTGCTTTTTGTGCATCATCCACTTGGTCGCTGAGCCATTTCCGTCTGTCTTCTTTGAGGTTCTTCTTAACTTGTTTGTCTTTAATCTTATATTTTGCCCGGAGTTGATTTTGGATCCTCTTTGACTTTGCGTTTTCCATTTGGATCTTTAGGTGTTTTCTCTCTTCGACCGTTGACTAAGAAGCTTGATTGATCCATGGTTTGCTTTTTTCTTTTTCTTACCTAGCATTTTTTCTGCCGTGTTGTTATAAGCTTTGAGACTTGTAAAAGGGCTAAAAAATCTTCAAACTTTCTCTTGTCACCACTGAACGCCGGAACTGTTAACGGCTTCAAATATCGGTTTCGGTCTTCGTGGCTACCGTGAATTTTGGACGCGCCGACTTTGATTACATTTTGACTCTCTTCGATCGTTCTTTGTACATCTCTTTCGATCGTTTCAGACTCTTCAAATGCTTCTTTCTCTGCAGCTTCCTCTTCGACTTCCACATAGAACGCGATCAGTTCCTCTAACATCTCATGTGCGTCCTCTAGGGCTGCCCACAGCTGTTCAATCACAATTTCCATGTCCGTTATCTCTGAATCTTTTAAGCATAGTTTTTCCAACTATGTCTGACTTTGTCAATTTTGTCTTTGCCTTGCGTTTTCTTTTCTTGGTCTCTATCAACAGAACGTCCTTTTGCTTCTGTTTGTCGACTCCAGTTGGTCGAGTTTTGAGGTTTTTTCTCAGTAAACTTTAATAGCTTCGCCATTCTCGGATTCGGTAGCCATAGCACTCAACTCCAAACCTCAACTCGCAAACGAAACCTCAAAAAATATAATAGCTCACACCCTTGCTCTCATCGTGGTCGCCAAATACGTTCGGAAACGAAACGGAAATTAAACAAACGCGTTTATTGGTAACACAGCCTGGTAACTCACGGTAAACACCAACCACCGCCAAACAAATTGCCACTAGAAAACTCAAAACTTTCAACTCCTCTCTAAGAATCTTACACGCGTCAAAAATGAAAGGTCTTCGTGATTTGCTAACAACATTTTAACTTAAAATTTGGAAAGCATGCGCGTGTAAGTCGCGTGCGCACAGGTGCGGTAACGTCTTCTTAACATAAAGGGAATGCGTTGACAGTCAAGTGAAAGACTTCAACGGTTTTCAACTTGAACATGACGAGGGAAATAAACCCTTGGGCATATGCAAAACTCACCTGAATCTGTCTTGGTTAAAAGAGCCCACGCCCACGAAGATAGAGCTTTATAATCAACATTGCTGTTTTCTGCCACACATCCATATTGGCCAAAAATCTAGTTATTCACTCTCGTAATTAAGAGCTGACTTTGCATACTGTTTCCGTCCAGCGATTTTTCAATGACCTTCAAACTTGAACTGGATTGTATAGAAATTACATCGCGGCTCGTGAACCATAAGACGGTTGGTCTAAAAGGACTACCTTCTGCGGTGCAGTTGAAAGTTACATTTGCCCCTATATCAACACGTTGGTGCTTCGGAGCGTCTGTTAATCTTACCGTAGTGTCAAAAAGGGAAAAAGTATTATGGAATAAATATCTCTAGTGGGAATAGGATACTAGCGGTAAAAGAAAATAATATTCAAGTATTATTTGGAGTTTCGTGTTTAAGCACTAAGCAACTTGAAAATATTTATTTTCCGCTGCCGCAAAACGCAGTGCACGACACCCACTGTCGCTTTAAGAAACGTATGATGATTGCAGTTATATAAAGGAATGATAGGGTTCCATACCAGTTATCCACACTGATCTCTTTGTGCAGTGGTTTTTGTATTCGTTACCCGCTTGACATGTGTAAGTGCCAGGACGGTCAACTGTCAGCTTTTTAAGCGACAATGGGCAGCTAAGTTTTGGTTTGTGAGCATGAACGTTTGATGGCTGTCGGCAAATAGCTCCAACACGTCTACCTTGAGGATCGTGCCACTCGATATAATCGACCCATCTATCGAGATAAACTGAGTCTTCCTTTCTGGGCTGCGCTGTACAAATCAGGTTCATGGAGGCACCAATGCGTAATCTGTTGTTTTTTGGACTGGAAAAGATGCCGACAACGGGCCTAACTGGGTTAGAGAGATTGGTAAAAAGATAAAAAATAAATAAGAAAAAATATCTCCAAACTTGTTTAAAAAAGGAAAATATTAGATAAATGAATAAATGTACACACACTCGCACACACACACACATATATGCTTGTAGAGATGAAATCGTAGTCGTACTTTTCCAACTCAACATGTATATATATATATATATATATATATATATATATATATATATATATATATATATACTGCAGACAGTGCACACTGTTTCGACCTATGTGGGTCTCATCAGTGCAGTGCATACACTGGGCCAAGCTCTGGAATAAACCATTGCCTGGGCGCTACACTTGTGGGACCAAGTGCAGACACGTTGCCATGCGCGAGTGCTCAAATCACAACTAAGGTGATGAGCTTCGCCCGAAGGCTAAGTGCATGGCAACCCCAGTGTAGAGTGCTCAATCGCAAGGTAGCCAAAAGGCAAAGCCAAGCGAGAGCTATATATATATATATATATATATATATATATATATATGTATATATATATATATATATATATATATATACAATTTACCATTTCAACTTTGTTGAGATATCCAAACTATTGCGTTACTCCCACCGACGCAGCCCCAAACAGTTTCTTTCGAAACTATCAGCCTTTATTCATTTATATATATATATATATATATATATATATATATATATATATTGTGGGAGGAAAAAGACAAATAAACTACAAGTTCATCCCTACAAGCCTGTTTCGTGGTCGCCCACTCATCAGGGGATTAAAAAATCCCCTGATGAGTGGGCGACCACGAAACAGGCTTGTAGGGATGAACTTGTAGTTTATTTGTCTTTTTCCTCCCACAATATATACTTCGCTCTACTTCTATGTATTGAGCACTGTTCTACGAAAATCAAGTCACACTTTATATATATATATATATATATATATATATATATATATATATATATATATCCAAAATAGCGGAATGAGATCATCATCTACTAAAAAGTGCTCAATAGCAGGGGTAGAGTTATGGATAATTATACTTCAACATTTAGGTTACTTGAACTTTTACTGCAACTCTGAGTTTCATGCCTCTTGCGAAGCAATCGTCAGTTGCCTGACGGTTGCCTGACGATTGCTTCGCAAGAGGCATGAAACTCAGAGTTGCTGTAAAATTTCAAATAACCTAAATCTTGAAGTATAATTATATTTATAACATAGCGCGCGCGCTAGTCCTATCTAATTCCTATTGCGTCAACATGAACAAAATCCTTATGTAAGCTCGGCCGTGCTCAATAAAATGACGTGTGCAGTTTCAAAATAGCTGCAAAACCTCCGTCGTGTGAGTTCCTCAAGTTAAAGTTTTGGAAAGCGATAATAGTAAATCGAAGGCCAATCAAACTTTTCTTTGGCTTTCGACCTTATCAGGACCTTATTATTTCGACCTTACCTTTCCGATATTATCAGCAACGACTTTGGTTATTTAGTCCAAGACATTTAATTGCTACTCAGAGTTTCATGCTCCATCATGAGCAATGATCAGGCAACTGCCTGAAAAGCGGTTACATTCAAAGTCATTTGCAAAAAAAAGGTTACATTCAAAGTTTTTAAAAAACGTGTGGCGCGCGATACGTGCGGCGCGCGCTAATAATGTGATGACATTTTTAGCAGAAATTTCCCAGAGTGTCTACAGGACGATGCTAATTCATTTCGGTTGTTTAAGGTTGACATTTCAGGCTTACACAAAGTAAAATACTTCTCCCACAAACACAGATTACAATTCTTGGTGACGTTTGAGTAAGATCTTTCCCGTTTTACTTTGCGCCATTTAATGTTGTACTCAATGTTTCGGTCTTTCAGGTTCCAAATATGCTTACTAAGCTCAGTTGCATTTCTATAACGTTCATTACGGAATGAGTAAATGTGGTTTCGATATCTTAATTTGAATGGAGTATCACAAAGTTCGATATACGTTTCCCTTGTTGTTTGCGTGGTTACTTCGGCTTGGTAAATTATGTTCTCCACGCTGCAGTTACCATCCATAGGGCACGTGTCCGGTTTACGGCAGTTACAGTTTTTGTTATTTCCTTCAGCGACTGTGGATTTTCTTATTTCGACTTTGTTGTGGCTGGAGATAATTGATTTAACGTTATTCATGCAGCTTTAGCTTAATTTGACAGTGTTCCGATTGAAAATTTGTACCAAAAACGTGTACCAAGAAGCCCTTAATAAAAGCGGCTACCGTTACAAACTAACGTACAACGTATCAATCAGCCGGACATCAAGCCCGCGGAGGAACAGACGAAGGAACATTCTATGGTACAACCCGCCGTATAGCAGAAACGTTGAAACAAATGTTGGAAAATGCTTTCTTTCTCTCATCGACCAGCACTTCCCCAAATCTAATCCACTACATAAAATTTTCAATCGGAACACCGTTAAATTAAGGTAGATATATATATATATATATATATTTTTTTTTTTTTTCAAGAGTTTATTAACTGTTATATCTTCAAAATACTGAATACATATATCTAATTATTATACAGCAGGCAGCGCCCGTGAGCAATATGATTGGATTCTGTAATCATTGCATACGACTTCATTTAGAAACGAGAATTAAAGGAATGCAACCGAGTTGAGCAAACACATCTGATCGCTGAAGGATACCAAAACAGAATTTGCCGTGACCTGGAAAATAATGGCTCATGCCAGACCCTATTCAAATGAGACGCAATCTGCGCTTTTTGGGGAAATTCTTCATCATATGCAAACAAGGCGCCAGCACCCTAAACAAAAGGAACAAATTGGCGACTACATGCCGACATACAAGCAAGAAATTGATAAAGCATACTTTAACCATCAACTTATGAAGAGTACCCTAGTTGGTCAGTGTTTCCTGCCCCTGGTGAGAGAGGGCCAGGAGGCCCTTTCAAAACAGTTCCGTAGTGTAATGTTCTAAATTATCCTTTACTTTTCAATTAAATATATAGCTCCAGGAATGTCGAGCACTCTGCGACTCAAAGATAAGGTTTTCTCATATATTGCATCTATCATTTTTATAGTCAATCAAATGTTTTTCCTTGCGCACTATTGTTCTAAACGGATCACGTGACCGGACATGCCCTAACTAAAACTGGGGAATATTCACTTATTTTCCACCACTACGCCATCTAAACGATAGAAGTGTTCATTTAATTAACAATTGGTTCATGCTTTAGCGTGCACTATCGAGTTATGGAGCACGCGGGAAGTTTGGAGAGCACGAAAGAAGCGTAAGAGTTGCCCGAGGCGATAGCCGAGGGCAACGATAGCTTCTTGAATTTTCTAGCTTTTTGAGTTCAACGTTATCCAATGTCTAAGTACATGCCATATATTTGTGAAAGAAGAAATATTGACATATACATGCTATTCCCACGTGAACGTTTCACTACTTACCTTTTATACTGGGATTGCACGTTTCCATCTGGACGAGTGGAAGAATCCATAGAGTGCCAGTAAGAGTTAATAGTACCGCGGACGTTGTCTTTCCTCGACGCCAAAAGTTACCCATCATCCTGATACGTTGACAAATTTGTATTTTAATATCTGCAGAATGAATTGATTATTAAGAATAAGTACTTTTGCGATAGGTCGAACTGAGAGTATCATTACTTTATTTTGTCTACATTTACAGGTCACTCAGGTAGTTAAAGAAGGGGAAATTGAAAAGACAAGCAACAACTTTTGCATTTTTGCACACAACTGGCAAAATAAGTTGAGTGCACGCGAGGAAACAAATGCATTTGGTTGTGGTCGTGCTGCAAACAACTGTCGTACTGTAAAGTAAGTTTTCAGGACGAAAATGATTCGCTTTACAATAAAGTAGTGTACAACCAAAGTGAAATAATAGGACAAGTAAACTTTCGCATTTATAATATCGCCAAGAAAGCGCTTTGGTTTTTAATTTATCGCTGCTATGTTACCAAGTGCCGATTAATTACAACTATGAGCCTTTCCTGAATTTAATGATCGTAGTGATGATTTTTTTGTCGAGTCTCGAACCTCGCGTTTCCTTAACCGGTGTTTCAACTTTTTAGACATATATAATTTTGTTCCTTCTGTGGCTTTGATTCAAACTTGCAAGAAAGGAAATCACCAAAGGTGAACCTCAAGAATCAAAATTATGTGGGTGATTGCAGTTGCCTCAACTGGCCTTGACTCCTAATTGAGAAACTAAAGACAACCGCTGCCGATTTAAAAAATTCATTTATCATCGGTGACAACAGTTTTATCCAAGGGTTTTAGCCTTGACTATTACACCAAAAAATACTGCTTAGTTTAAAAGTAAGCCTTAAAGTCTCAGACTAACATAGGATTAAATACATCGTGACACGGTTTGCTTGAAAACGTCGATCTGAATACTATTCACCGAGCAAGGTTTTGAAATTTAGCAAGAGGCATAAGTCCCGATATATAGTTCTCTCCAGTTTTTTATCATTATTATTATTATTATTATAATTATTATTATTATGTATTAAGGATATGTATGCAGCATCTGATGCGTTCGTTGATGATTCACCGAAAGTAAATTCACCTGGAAACAAATAGAACCTGGTGAATTCAATGAGCTCCTGGTGCGTTAAAGAAATATGAAAAACGTTCATTTACCGAGGACCAGATATAGGACAAGGTTTGAGAATGTCTGTCAGACGTGAGAAAACCCGCCAGAAATTCAAATTCTAAGATTCCCTAGTCCACACATTTAGATCGAAAGAACTGAATTAAAGCGCGACTCAAAACAGGAGCGAAAGTTGTTAAAAGTTTAAATCGTTTCTGAGTTGTGTCGTCTGCAAGGGTCTTACCTGAAGACGGCGGTAAACTTTAGTGTGGTTAGACGTTAGATAAGATAATGACTTTATTGGATAACACAATTACTAATAGAACCAGTAGTTCCCATTGTGGTCCATCTTATTTATATTTGTTATTCTTAGATGCTAAAAACTTGAATTGACCTCTCTAGTTTTTCCTATCATGTTCGGGCTTCTGTTTGACGAGCAATGAGAAACGCATTAGGAGTTAAAATGAGAATTTTTTTTCTACACGGTGAGAAAGTATTTTAAAGATAGTTCATCGTTCACCAGAAAAGATATTAATTTTCTTGGAAATAGGCAACCAGCCTACCATATTTTCCATTTAGTTTTTTTTCCTTTTCAAAAAGTGCGTTTTATATGAAATTTTGAATTCGGTGGATAGATATGACAATCTTAAGAATAGCATACTGCAAATTACAAATAGAAGTGATACAAGGAATAATTTATTTTTTCTAGCCGTGAGCAAATTGTTGTAAAAAAAATCGTAGTCTTGTCACGCAGTGTTATAAGTCTCTAAAACTACAAATCATTCTAAGGCAAGCGATCAAAACTACGCTAATAATAAGCTGGCGGAGAACAAAACAGGAATAGTTACATTTCAGTTTGTGCTTTAATTCAAACAACTGGTACACTTCCCTTGAAGAAGAAACTTAACACCTCAAAGCCAAGGTCGTCTTGTAATTTGGATTAACATGTTTTACATAAAGGTTTTTCTCTGAGAACCATTTTCCATTTACTTTTTAATGAGCCCGTGAGAAAGGTTGAGATCCTTGGAACAGAGGTGTTAGCTCCATTCACGACTCTGAATAGTGTAGATTAGGAAAACAATTACAAATTCAATTTAGCGAAAGTTCAAGTCGTCTGGATATAACTATAGTTGTCAAGTAAACAAAAAAAAAGCAATGTAGCTAACGTTGGTCCACCAAAAATATACCGGCTATGATCTCGCTCGATTACGCATCACAAATATGCTATAACTTGATAAATAACATGCTATTGTATCAGAAAATATTGCTGATCATAAACTGCTCCGCAAACCCTATGTAGAAATTATTCTTTTCCATTCAGGTCTTTGTTTTCGAAAGCAACATTTTCATTATGTTTAATGTATATTCATCTAATGCATTTAAATATTCTTTTATTTTACTCAACCTTATTTCCTTATTTTTGGCAGAGAGAAGAAAAAGATATCATCACTTGAAAAGAAATTGCGTACAAATGCATACACCAACCCACGATGAGCTGAGCCACCTATTGGAAGGCAATGAAATTAAACATAATTGCCATAAAAGGTCAGAAAGTAAATTATACTGGGTTAAAATTAAACCATCATACGAAGGAACATTTTATATCTTGAAAAGAATACGACTCAGCAGATGTTGGATGAGGAAAATGAAGGTTAGAGCGACAAGTTCCTGATAAACCAAAAGTTGGACAAGACTAAAATAATATATTCACCTGTTTCTCTTCAAATTTAAAAAGCTCCTCTATCGTCAATTCATTAATTGGTTCCTGATAAACTAAGTGTAAAAGGAAGACTAGCGCTAAATAAACGAATTTTTTGTACGTGAGGAACTGCTTTCGTGGAAGAAAATCCTAAACAATTTGGCCAGCTGTGTTTCTCCCAAAATTGTTTTGGATATCATGACTCGGTTTCCCCTTTCATTGTATGACAGTGATGCTTCCACAGTTCAAAAATCGACATCGTAAAAATAAGCACGTTTGTAACCTCCATTATTTCCTTTCTTTATATGTTAGTGTGAATAATGTACTATATTCTTTTTTTTACATCCATTTTACTCTGCTGTATGAACAATATTTATCATTTGGACATATCGTCGCTGCCGGTGTTGCTTTTGTTGTTGTTGTTGTTGTTGTTGTTTTTTTTTTTCGTGATTAGCTCGTTTAAAAATCGACTTGATCGCTGTTGTTATTACGGTACTCCTGATGCATAAGATGCTTCTGCTGTGTTAGCGTACAAGAAAAAGTATCTTATAAGTAGAGATGCATTATTGGCAGAATAAAGATAGTGTGTGCTGAAACCGACCATGTGCATTCTCTACACTCTTACTTTAATCCCAAATAATTCGACATGGTGGCAATGGGAGGTTATCTGGGACGTTAAAACGAAAAGTACTCAAAACAATTGAAAATTTTTACCTCCACGAGTCGTTCCGTCTCAGATCAAATGAAATTTATTTCATTACAAGCTTCATATTAAGCCTGCGACAATTTAATAAACAGTAGGTGTTTTCTTTTTTTTCCCACTTAAGATTCGATTGACTCTTCGAAAAATCACTTTTATCTTAACAGAAGGACGAAATAAGGTGTATGAATCGGTCTAACGGGAGTTCTTCGGAGTCGTAGAAGAAAAAAATTAATAAATGAACAAAGTAGAGCATACGAACAAATGCACTATTTTGGGATTACAGTTTCCTTCCAGGAACTAATCGTCAGTACACTTTTCTGAATGCTTAAACACTTGACGCTGGGTGATCAAAGATTCAGTGAGCTCTGAAAGGAGCTCCAAATCACTAACAGTGTGTTTGAGAGCTGATAAACGTATTGTTTGACGCGTTGACACGAACAGGGTTTTATTGCACTCTTATAGACAACGGCAAATTGGCCAGACTGCGACATTACTACTAATTGGGGTAAAAATTAATTATGATAATGACACCAGTAATAGTGAGAAAAATTACATATATTAAGAGGATATGAATAATGATGATTGTTTAATATGATTGTTTTTTTTAGTAAGACAGCTGATCTGCCAATTAGCGCATTATTCTTTCTGTTGATCACAAATTAAACTCATGACTCCATAATTTTTTATACAAGCCGATCAAGTGGTGAGTAATAAAATAATTAGTTCAGCATCCTTAGACTGTTTTAACCGATAGTTACCAAAATATGGTTCCTTTATAAACTCGTGAAAATTTCGCATTTCGAACAGTTAAACGGAAAGAGGGGCACACCAATGGAAAAAGAACAACTCAGAATCGAAATAAAATGGATGATGATCATCCGCTAGAATTAATCATACACAGCGTGCCATCAACCATATAAGAACTGAACTATACAACGATGAAGCATGTCTGGTGATCCGCACGATACCAGAACAAAAAAAAAAAAAACAAAAAAAGCAAAAATACCTTCTCAATTTGTCCCTCTTCCAATAAATCGATTCTTTCCAAGAAAATTGCAGAATCGCAAAACATGAAACTTCGTTCCGCAATGACAAGAACGACAAAGAGGAAGGAGATGACAAGTGTTATGTATAGAAATATGTATATCACAATCCAATTATCTTTTCCTTTGAATGGTTATTACTTTACTTCGAAGCAAGCCAATAAGAAGACAGGAACATTGTGGGCTTGCAACCATCTGGTATGGTATTGACTAAGTCTCGATTAAAAGCAGTAATTTTGAGTAATATTTCCCTTCTAAACAGTACTGAGATAACAACAAACATATGAAACATATGTGTGAACTGCAGTTATGAGACGTATATGAGCACGATCCTTCGCAGTAAAGCACTATTTGAGCAATAGTGAAAATCAGACCTGATTTTCACTATTGCTGCGGTTCACACATATGTGTGAACCGCAGTTCACACATATGTTTCATATGTTTGTTGTTGTTTGATTTATCATCTACGGGTTTATGTCGAATTAATTTGATGGCCTGCTCCCAGTTGGCTTGTTAGCTCAATTGGTAGAGCGCTGCACTAGTATCGCAGAGGTCAGTGGTTCGAATCCCGTACAGGCCTGAAATTTTTTTCAGGTCTGATTTTCACTATTGCTCAAATAGTGCTTTACTGCGAAGGATCGTGCTCATATAAGTACTGAGATAATTGTAAATTTATTTCAACTTATTGTTAATGCAGTTGATGGTTTGCGGACAATTTTCAGTTCATAAAGTGAAAAGAAAGAATTGGGTTCGTTGGTGAGGCCGCTGATGAGTACGCTAAAAGATGCGTAAGTGGCCAGTGATGATGGTTTGTGAGGAACGCAATGGTGTTTGAAAATGTTTTCTATTTATTTTTTAAGAAAGGAATTAGTTTCTTTCCTCCCTCTTCTGAATTGATAAGTTGGTGAGGCCGGTGGGCGTACGTTAAATGATACGCGACTGGAATGGTCCTTTTTTTTTTCTTGTCCAAAAATTATTGATTAAGTTTTCTGCTGCTTGTAAAATAAATGAGAGGTATAAGAAAAGTTGGTAAAGCAAATAAAAAAAGAATACATATAAATTAGATCTCCCTCTCCCCCTTCCCCGAAATGCTTGGAGTGACCTAATGGTGCTTAGTGATCTAAGGGCGCCAAAGAGACGGAAACAATTATTTTTGTTTATTAAAGTGCATTTTATATACAAACTTTACATCTGTGCATTTTCTAATATGCATTTTCCGTTTCCGTATAATGGAAAGAAAATTAACAAAGACAGCCATTTTGTGCATCGTCTTGTCTGATTATCTGTTCTAAAATTCTAATATTAGATAACAGGCCTGTGCGAATGTTCAAGAAATTTGCATAAATCGAAGTTTTGTATGAAGTTGACTTTATCTTGCTATAAACGTATAAGTTGCTAAGAAATTGCTCAGATTGGTGACAATTGCTTAAGTTTGCTAGAACCGCAAAAGTTTGTTCCTAACGCCAGAAGTTTCCGAGCAGAATGGGACAGCAGGCCTACTCAAGGCTGTGTAGTATTCTTACGATCTCCCTCATTGGCATTCAGTTTTGTATAGTCTCCACCCCCCTCCCCCTTTTAACCTGTTAACTCTGTCAGCGACGACTGATCCTCCCTCGGTTCCCCACCCCCTGAAAACCAAGGATTCCTCCTAAAGCCCATTCAACTCCCGCCCCTCCCCTCTTGCCGCGAAAATGTTGCACGTGCTCATAATAAAGTTTTCCTGTTTCGGTATATTTAGTAGTTGATTAAGTAAGTTATTATTTCTTGTCGCCAACATTGATTTGTGGAATGTCAAAGGAAGTATTGACCGGCGTCGTGTAATCGAGCCTTCAAAAACAAAGATGTATTTAATCAAATAGTCGCTTGTAAAACCGCATGCATAGATTAACACTATGATTGTCAAGCAAGCCGATGTAACTGGAAATTAGTGGCCACGAATCATTGAAGAATGTGTACAACAAAACTGGAACTTTGTCAAGTTAGCTTAAATTATCTTACCACTCCGGACTTACGTATCTGGGTGTGTATATCCGTAGCTTATAAAACATAGCATTTTTGTAACTCAAGAAGATGGGACTGAGATAGGTGGTAGAACAGAACGTGTAATGTTGGATTGTCTAATCAAAGGATTGTCTTGGTTTTTTAAACATGGAATTATGTACCGGATTGGGAATTCAGAATCTCGTACATAAAGGAATGTTGCCATCAACGATGAAAGATATAGGTGAAATGAATAGCTTATCGAGGGGCGTTGCTTAGTATTCACTCAGACGGTGTGCGCGCTCCGATTGCGTTGCATTGTGGTAGCATTATTTTCAATGTGGTGGTGAAAGCAGAGACTGGTACGTATTTGTCGCGTATTTCATTGTTCTCAAGGAAAAAGGCAAGCACTGTCTTTTTAGTATCTAATTTGAGACCGGTTTCCGAGAAGGTCAAATTTGCTGTAGGTCGTATTTTGAAGACTTTCAAAGATTTAGATGGCTACTTTGATCCTTCTTGATCATCTCTGACCAAACGATCTCTAACGTGTATCAGAAGGTCCCTGTCTTCTTACAATGCGTTTGCATGTCAAGGGTCAATTCTCTGTTAAGTAACCCGCGTTTATAGAAATATTACTTTTGTGTTTGATATTACTCCTCCCGCCGTCGGGTCGGCTGAGAGTGTAACTGTTGCCATTTGTGTCCAGATTCATAGGTGTTACGACGATCGAATTATTTTCACTGAATCTGTCACGCAATTCCAGATTTTTTATAGAATTATCTTTACTCTGTAATATTCCAGAAACTTCTTTCATGTGACTCAGCAGTTTCCAAAACTATTATAACTTGTAATACGCTATAAATAGTAATAGAACATTCTACATACCTATAGTAAATGTATAAAAGCTGACTTGTGAGAAGTACAAAAAAGGATTTGCCCGAGGGCTTACCCTGGTGGCTTGCTGACTGAACTTGTGGAAGCTATGGTGTGACGAGGCTATGACTTTTTGACCTTGCGATGTTCGGAGAGAAGAAAGAGATGCGTAAGGGAAAGAATGCGATAAATCAAGAAAGCCAAGCGCTGTGGTCTTCAGTCGGTGGAAGTTGGAATTCGAAGTTAATCAAGACGATGAACTTTTCTACGGCATAAAGGATTGTAAGCCTGCTTTACGAACTGCTTAATTTAATCTTTAACCTAAGTAAATTGGACAGTGTAAAACTAATTAAATAATAGTAAAAATGTGTAACTGCTTGTTGTTACATTTTTGTTGCGTGCCTTATATCGTACTCGTGAGTCTATTTTCATATATGCTTTGTTAGCGGACATCTGTTGGTCATTCGTGCACGTAACAAAATTGAGGGCCTGTCAAATATGACACCGGGATCTCTAGCTGAAGATTTGGGGAGTATTTGTTCATCGCCAACTGACACATATAAAATGGCAAGGCTTTGGGCGGAATTTTGAGCTAATTACAATCAGTTCAGCTTTCTCCTGATTGAGCTTTAGCATGTTGTTTGTCATCCACCAGTCAATATCTTTGACACATAGCTCAACAGATGACTTAGCTTGAGCGAGATCAGCAAAGCAGTCAGTTTTAAAAGAAAAGTAAAGTTGAGATTCATCAGCATACAAATGGTACTATAGACTATAAAAATTGATAATATCAGCAATCGGAGATGTATGTAATAAATACAGCAAGGGATCTAACACAGATCCTTAAGGCACCCCATGTGCTGAAGAACGTTGTGATGACCGACAATCTTCAATTTGCACAAACTGTTTGCGAGATTTTAGATACGAATCTAATCAAGCAAGGGCATTACTCTTTATACCAAAACGATGGGAGAGTCTAGATAAGAGTATCAAATGGTCAACCGTATCAAATGCTGAGGACAAGTCGAGTAGAAGGAGTATAACCGACTTGTTATCATCAAAAGCAAGCAGTATGTCATTTTGTACTTTTAGTAAGGCCGTCTCAGTCGAGTGCAAGACCTTGAAGGCAGACTGATACATCACATCTAGTTGGCTATATGGTATGACTTTACATGGTCAGTAAATTGTTCAGCAACGGCTTTCTAAATGATCTTTGAGATTAGCGTCAGATTGGAAATAGGACGAAAATTTGAAAACTGTTTGAAGTCAGCATCAGGTTTCTTCAGAGACGGAGATAAAGCAGCGACTTTCAATGCATTAGGCATTCTGCCAGTTGAGAGAGACAAATTGACAAACTTAGTTATTGTAGGTAGCAACACCGAGAAACAGCCCTTGAGAACCATTGCAGGTAAAGGATCCAAGACACATGACTTAGAAGAGGGCTTACACGCAAACACCTTTACTTCCTCTTGGCTAACCTTTCTAAAGTTACTGAACTCCACAGGACATGTTAATGGTATTGGCCGTAAGGGCCTTACGATAATATTTCTGTGAACAAGTTTGGAGAGAATTTTATCAATATCGTTAATGAAGAAATCAGCAAATGAATTTGCCAGAGCAGAATTATCAACAGAGGGTGGATAACGCTTCCCAGATGGGTTTTGAAGTAATTTATTAACAGTCGCGAATAATATCCTTTGATCTGAGGGATGTTCATTGATGATTGAAGTCTAGTGCGCTGATTTCAATGTAGCAATTAGGTTGTTAACCACACAGCATTGACGAACATCCCGGTCCCATTGTAGCCGCGAAGCACGCCACCTCCGTTCCAGTCTTCTCCTTTTCCTTTTCTCAGCTACGACATCCGATGTATACCACGGTGCAGATGCCCTTACAGTTACCAGACGTTTCTTTTTTGGAGCATATTGGTCCAATAACTGTCACAGAACCCTATCATACTGATCTACCATCGTATCTAAGTCAGTAGCTTAATCTTGTAACAAAGGAGAATCCATAATGCCCTTACTAAAGGAGTCCATATTTAAGGAGTGTAATTTCCGGACGTTAATCAATTTTTTTCTAAATTGAGGTTTCTGAATAGATAACACACAATGAATTGCAAGATGATCCGAAATAACAGGATCCTTAACTTTGGTATCCTTGATAAGTGAGTCATCTGATCTTGTAAAAACTAAATCAAGGGTATGGGCACTGGTATGAGTTCCACAATTGACATGTTGTTTCAGATCATATGACTCAAGAAGGTCTGTATAGTAACCCCCCTTCCTCTCTGGAATTTAGTAATGAATCAGTGGCTTTGATATTTTATGCTCATTGTTGAATTCTTACCCCTCCCCCAGCCTTTTCATTTTTTTGGCACAGTAGGGAAAAAGGAAAAAAACCTGCCACTACGTTAACGGTGAAATGAGTACACTGTATATATTCTTAACTGAGTTACAAGTTTTTCAAAATACTTACCTCGAGCACTGAAATTTGTGATGAGTGAGGTACATGTGGTTGAAAACTATTTTCTCTTGTGTGGGACCTGATCTAGAGTAAGATCTATTACAGCCTATAAGCACTTACACCTAATAAGTAAATTATGGAATAAAACTTTTGGCATTTTGATCAAAATCAAAGATAACGCGATCCGACCAACAGGTAAATTTGGGATCTGAGAACTTGTTTAAAATCATAAAATAAAACTAAAGAGCGGATTTTTATATTGAAAAATACATATCATGCGACTTTTTCGCCGTTAAGTTGAAAACATTGGTGTTCTACAGAGGAAAGACCTGTGTTTATAGTTAATAGATTATGCAAATTAGCGTTATTTAAAATTGTGTCTATAAAAACTTTTTTCTACGATCTTCTTAAACACAAAGAGCTGTCTCTTTTAACTGAAGAGCATATTATTCCACACTTCTGAGGCAAGGTATATTTTGAGTTTATGGCCATTTTTATCTCCCACGAAGCGCTGATTAAGTAAAACAGCTGTGTTTGTTTTGCACGCTTATCGCCAACTAATTCAGTTATCATCAACCAAAGAGAAGTGGACATCGAAGATCTTACCAGTATTATTTCCTTAACCTCTCTTCAGTAGCAAGATATTTTTTTTTTCGGCAGGACGCAACAGAGCTCGTTTTCCTAACAGCTTCTTTTATCCTATGCCGGATTATTTTCCCTCCTTCGAAACTTTGTTTACTTCGCTGTAATTCAATTAAAATCCGTTGGGATCTACACCAGTTGTCACGTGACATTTACTGACTTAATTGCGCAAGCATTCATGCTGTAGTGTTTGTTTATCGGAAAGATGTCTGCCGAACCCTTAAATTGTTCTCTTTAGGAAATAGTACAGACTCCGTGTGGGTCTAGTAGGGAAGAAGCGAAGCACGTTTTGCTCTCCGACTGCAACGCAGTTATATCCGCCCATTTACTTAGCTTCCACTTATCCAAATGCAGCGCTATTACGGAAGTGGAGCTAATCATGGCAAGAACGGGAATACAACATTTGTCGAGAAGTCAACTCGCGGGTATGACAATCTGCCCGAGGCACCGACACTCACATGGAAGATTCTGGAGGGGTCCAAGATCCACACCGGGAAAACTACAGGTGTGTCGGGCAGCTACGTTGTAAACTTCCAAATGGCCGACCAAGTAAAACGTATATTTGGCGTAATCGCTGCTGTTGGATCACGTAAGTACCATAAGCCTTAACTTGTGGTTTGCTAGCTCTATTTTCCAGCCCTGCACTCCTACAAGTCTACCCTTACTATACACTACTCCTAAAAGTTTCTGTTATTGTTGCTCACATTTCAACTTTCCCGTAGCTCATACTAAACTGCCGAGTAAATTTCTTCCTTTTTCTAAATATTTTTGGTTTTCTTTGTTTTCTTTTTTGTTTACTTTTTGTTCTTTGTTTCATTTTTGTTTTTGTTTTATTTGAGTTTTTTGTTTTTGTCTTCTTGTTTTCGTTTTTTTTAAACTGGCCTGCGTAGCTGGCAACTTAGTGAGCGGCAATATTCTGGAGTGGTGGATCGGGTGTGTAAATTTCTTCCCATTCCCCTAGCTCGCGTCGACGCACCTTACCGCTCAAGAATACTCTTCCTTTAAACACATACACAAGGACGTCAGCTGGTCAGGCCAGTAATATTATACATTACGATCGCGAGTTATTAATCGTTTGCACTACTCTATAGCTGTCTGCACCACTTGCCGGAAGAAGCATGCTGAACGATTGTTGAGTTCAAGATGGCGGGGTTCTGCCGAAAGTTCACAAGACCAAGAGGGAGCAGTTTCTGAAAGGTTTGTTGGATCTATTTATTGTCCCTTAGATTCCGTACTTTTCTCACTGTGTATTTAGCTTGCGCATGCCACATCAACCATGCACACTAGGCAAGGAACTCAGAAAAATAATGTGTTAGTGGCTGTGGAATAAACTTAATATGAAAACAACACTGCTGGATAAAAGATGAAACCCTTCTTTTTGTCGCAAATTAACCCCTAAATATGCCTTTCCGTTTTACTGAGTCTTTCAATAAAAAAGAGGCATTATAGCTGATAAATCATGTTCAGAAATACTCGCTTACCTTTCCCGTTGTTAGTGAAACTGTCTTATTTCTCAGACCAGCCAGATCGGATGCGAAAGCTACTATACATGCACATTAAACCGAAATGGAGACCACTCCATTCCGTCATTTTCTCAATCCAAAGCCTTTCTATAGTCCCGGCTGGGGTCCAGGGAGTGCTCAAGCAACCTCTCTTCAGAGCACCGACACAGAGATCCTCAGCACTTACAACGCAGCGATGGACAAAATTGCCAGCAATATTACTTTCACGCGACTACCACTAACTTCACAACTTGACTCATGAGATGAATGCACTGCAGCACAACGACAATACTACATCCACAAAGCGGCTGAATACTGCATGCTGGTGTACGATGTGATAGCCCTAAACGACGGTAAGGGGCGCTTTCATGCCTTGATATCTCCTGGTGAAGAAAATAATGATAAAGTAGTAGCCGATGACGTGCTGAAAGCTTTGATGACCGCTTACAAGAATGCTGAAGCCAAAAGCACCAAAACGCAAATTCTAAGCCTTTATGCCTATAAGTATTCGATTAGCACGTTAAAGAAACTGCACTCGCCATACGATAAGTTGTCAACTCGTCAGATACAAAGAGCGCGGTGTCATGCAAAAACAATAGGTCCTGGAAGAGTGCCTGAGAAGAAAAAACATCATCATGTGCGCATTGATATGAGTAAAGTGGACCATTTTATCGAGTTCATTAATCGTCCATATTTTTACCAGGATGTGTCTTACGGAACTAGGTCGCTGCAGTTAGACAGTGGTGACACCATTAAGATGCCGAACGTCGTGCGTACAGTGACGCGCTCTACAATGATTAGCC
Organism: Stylophora pistillata; assembly: GCF_964205215.1. Classification (NCBI taxonomy): domain Eukaryota; kingdom Metazoa; phylum Cnidaria; class Anthozoa; order Scleractinia; family Pocilloporidae; genus Stylophora; species Stylophora pistillata. Next base: position 32,128,563 of record NC_142523.1, read on the forward strand.
AGTACATGCAATTCTGTCAGGAGGAGACGTTTGAACCTCAAAGTCGCTCCACTTTATTCAAGACTCTTGAAGTCAGAGAAGCCTCACAGAGAAAGTCATTGCAAGGTCTCGACAACACTGCTGCCGATGGTTTAGCTGGCTTTCATAAAATTGAAATGATAGTCGACGACTTAGAGAAAGGGGGAATGAAAAGGCAATGGAGCGCTAAAGTTCTAGAAAGACTGAAGAAAGCAAAACGCTACTTGAAGACTGATTTTCGCGTTCATTGTAGTCCAGAGGAGGCTGTATGTCCGGATCATTGCCGTAAGCTCGCTCTTGGTGATGAACAAGATCTCGACTTCCAGGAAAATTGTTCCCACCAACACACAGAAAACTGTAAGGAGTGTCCAAAATCTGCGAAATGTCCTTGATGAAGTCGAAGACAAAATTCGAGGACTGTCTTGGAGACCTTACAGCAGCGAGCAACGAGATGATCTCCTCTATGACTTCAAGCTGGCAAAAACCGACATTTTGCAGTGGAAGGCTCTCATTGTTCCCTCCATAAACCAGGAAGTAGCAAAACAAGATCAGCTGAAGATGATAAGCACCAGTCAAGACTGTGCACTGGTCATAATGGCGTGGGAAATGAAATTTATCCAGCTTAGATTTCGTGAGAAGCAGTCCAATTGGTTCGGCAAGAGAGAAACGAGTTTGCACATCTCGACAGTGCTCACAAGTGATCTAAAACGACAAAGGAAAACTAGAACTGCACTCCTATGCCCATCTGTTTGGCACCTGTCAGCAGGATTGGTTCGCCGTGTGTTCCATCATAGAGAGTATACTGAAAGAAATTAAAACCAAGAAGCCCCACATCACTCGAGTTTACATGAGGTCCGATGAAGCTGGCTGTTATCATAATAATTCTCTCATTGCCGCAGCAAGAGACATCGGTCAGCGGGCAGGTATTGAAGTCTTTCGGTATGACTTTTCAGAGCCACAGTATGGTAAGGATGTGTGTGATCGTATCCTGTGCCCAGTGAAAACATGCATCCGACGTTTCTGCAACGAAGGACGCGACATTCTAACAGCGGGAGACACGAGAAAGGCGCTCTGTGAGAGACCAGTGAAAGGTACATCCGCGTGCGTATGCGAAGATAACGGGTCTAAGAGAACCTTAGAAGTGAACAAGATAGATGGACTTAGCAAGCTACACAACATCCAGTTTGGGGATGTTGTACGTGCGTGGAGGTTGTACGAAATAGGGCGTGGCAAGGAGATTTCTTACGACCAACTAGTTTTAAATGACCAAGGGGACACCGCTCTCGTTGTAAGTAAGGAGTTCTTCCCTTTTCACAATGCACGTGTGTATGAATACACAGTTCCTGGAACAGAGGTTTCAAATGAAGGCGATGATTTGGACGATTCAAAGATGGACATGTTTGAATGTTTGGAGCCTGGATGCGTGAAGAGTTTCCAAACGTTTTCAGAACTCGAGTTACATTTGAACGTAGGGGACCATTGTGTGAAGGATGAAAGGCTGTCAGAAACAGTATATGATAAACTCCGTAGAGATTGGGAAGAGAGGCTTACAACATCAGTCAGCATCACTGACGAACCACAGTGCGAAACTAGTACCCACCAGGTTGTACGTGACTCAATGCCTCCAGTAAACACTGTCAGTATGGGCTGGGCCCTACCCGAACCACGAGCAGGATCCACTAGATTCAGTTGCAAAGTTAAGAGCAGTATTTAACGACAAAGTTTGATCAAGGCGAACAATCAGTGCTAAAAGCTGACCCTCAGCAAGTTTCAAATGATATGCGAAAGGCAAGAGACGAGCAGAGCAATAGGTTGTTTGACCGAGACGAGTGGCTTACCAGGAGCCAAGTGCAGGGGTTTTTCTCTCGCCTTACAGCAAACAGAAAAAGGCAACGAACACCCTCAGAAATCGAGCGAAATCCGAAGGAACTGTCCCTAGAGGAAGAGGAAGCTGAACGAAAACGGCTGATGGAACACATCCTTAATGAACTAAAGCCGCAGCACCCTCTGTCCTACAACGCCTTTAATCTGTGCGAGTGCGCAAAGGAGAATAAGCTTAGTCTTTTTAGTGTAGTAATCAGTCAAAGAAATCTTGTCGTTTTTTGAAGTACCATTTAAATCAAGAGACAGGAAAAATGACCTTATTGAGCAACTGATGTCATTTATACAGGAATGCCGATGCTTTAATTAAACTATATCAGAAGCTGCATAGCCCAGGAAAATAAATGATGGTGCCTGTGGAGTGAGTTTGTTTTAGAACAGTAGGCACAGCCTCAAAGTAACCTGATAAACAGTTACGCTCAGCGAATTAACGTACTCACTTCTGAGAAAACTCGCGAAAATCTCTCAAAATTTTCGTTTTTAAGTTTGTGGCGATGTTCTTAACTCGCAAAAATTAAAAGAGAAAAGAGAAAGGAAAAAATACTACCCTGACCGTGAGAGATGTTAGTAGTATTTACTCGTAAATATAGGTTTGTGATTTTCTTAATTTCGAGAAATTAATGATATGTGAATTTTGCAGGAGTTTATTAAAATGCCAGTTTGAATCATTTGTATTATTTTTCAATTTGTCCCGGCAGGACTCTCCAACTGTCGATGGCTCAATCATATTGCATATCTTCGGGATTGGCGTTTGGTTCGACAAACCTCTGAAACTAGATGTTGCGTGACCAGGCGTAACTGACTCAGTCACGTTAAAAAAGTAATCATGTAAAATTCACCTCTTTAACAAATACCGTTTTGAAATGGTGAATATATGAATACAGTATATAGGAACTGTGGAACGAGAAGAAATTCATCGCAATTATAGACGAAACTTTTAATTTGCAAAAATAAACCTGAAAAATTCATGCTTGAACGTGTTTCGAACCCTTGACTTTTGCAACACCTCCGGTTCAGCGCTCTAACCATTAGGCTAACAAACCAACTGTGATGCCATTCTACAAATGATGATGAAAAACTTGCTAACCACGTAAAATGAAAACTTTAGCAAATAGCTGGAAGAAATGGTCAAATCTGGCAAATTGGCCACAATAATAAACACGAGTGAAATGAACAACTTCTTCAACAACAAATTCACTTTGGCACGTCGTTGATAACTGAAAACAAAGGCTAGCGCTCTTGAACATTAAGTAAGTTCCTCAAGTCCAAAAAGGATACAACAGTAACGTTTCCAATTTTATAGAAACTATTGTTTGCATGGTCAAATATTGCTACGGAAACTATTTTGGACGCGTGTGTCGAAAAAACAAGGAACGCATGCAGCTAATTTGCATATGACTACAAAGAAAGATTTTTCTCAAACATTTCCTCCATGCCATGTAAAACGGACAATTTTTTTATCGATTTTGATACTTCATTAAGGAGTTGGTACTTTATTTTCAAGCAATTTTTAGGCCGTTAGGGCTTACAAATCGGATTCATGTGCGGATCGTGTTACTTTGGTTTCGATCAACATGGCGAATATTTGTTAAATTCGCAAATCTCCCTGCGGCGCGCCATGAAAGTGCCCAAAAGTTCTATTCCATAATTTACTTATTAGGTGTAAGTGCTTATAGGCTGTAATAAATTTGACTCTAGATTAGGTCCCACACAAGAGAAAATAGCTTTCAACCACACGTACCTCACGCATCACAAATTTCTATGCTCGAGGTAAGTATTTTGAAAAATTTGTAACTCAGTGAAAAATATATACTGTGTGATTATTTTACCGTTAACGTAATGGCAAAAGGTTGATCTTAGACATATAGGATAGAAAGCTCGTTAGATTTGAAAATACGGCTTCAGCAGCATTCGACTTTTGTAGCTAAATTATGGAGGTCCTGGGGGGAAACTGGGTGCCTTTGAGGTCACCTTGAAAAATATCTCGTAAAAAGTGAAAAAACCAGACTGGTTCAAAATAAACGCAATATTTGTTCATGGGATAGAAGTCTCGACTTTTACAGTAAAATTCAGGGAAATCGGTGAAGGTCCGAAATTTGCTTTATGCGTTCTTAGGCGGACAGCCTCTTAAAAAGGTAAATAATATCATTTTTAGCTCCGCAGGGTTTGCTGGCTGGTTTGTAGAATTTAAAACATGCGCAATATTCACGCCAAAGCCGGTCCAAAGATATTCTGCTTAAACAGTCACACTGTTGTAATAACAGAAATGGAAGACGAATCAGGCCCATATCCACAACCTGAGTTTGCTCGGTTTTCGTTTTTGGAGTCCTCTCTGAACCAGTGAGAAACCAGTGAGAAAACTTATAAATAACACTTTTTTCAGACATTGTTCTGTTCTTAGCTAAACCTGGTGTAAAGGATAGTGGAGAGCGAGTTTTTTTTCTTTTATTTCAAGGCTATTGCCCTGCTTGTCCTGTGTCTGTGTCTATTATTACAATCTACAAGATTTATCCATAATTGACCCCCGCATATTTTAGTAGCAGTCTCCTGGGAATGGGAGGGGCCCGGCTGTACTTTCGCATACGGGGCCTCTCCTGCTCCCAGGACTATTTATATGTGCCAAGTTTTATTTCTGTTAACCTTGAATTGTAAATAGCTATAAATATCAAAGAAATTCTAAAGAACAATCATTCACAAACACTGAATGATACCTATATTACTTCGTGTATAAACTGCATATATATATGAGTGAATAGTAAGCAATTTGCAGAAAAATTTGCAGTTCAGTTCTAAAAAAAGAGCCGCGATTATGTGCGTTGTAAAGTATTTTAGGTTTTTTTATTAACATCATTCTGCGTAAAATGAAAACTTTAAACAAATGAGGACAATTATTCTAGATTCCTTTGTATGGCACCTTTTAGGCAAATACAACTGAGTACGACGAATTTTTTTCAGTTCGTATCAGAGTTAGTTCAAGGTTAACCCCCTGTTTAAAGTAACTGAGCCGTCGGAAGTGTCTTTTAAAAACAACCTGTGTGTGAAGCAATAAGTTTTGAACTACGAGTGGTCCCCATCTTTCCTCGGAAATATTAGAGTTCACAGGCGCTCGCGTCTCGCTACCTCTGCTATATCCCTGAGGAAAAATGGGAACAACTCGTAGACAAAGATTGGGCCTAATTTTATCTATTTGATTAAGGGGAATATTCCTATGATGATGTTTTGCCAAGTTTGCCTAGTATATCAGTTTACCATACCACAAAATTTTGTAAATAATTGGCAGTTCTAGCGTTAATGGCTTGATAAGAATTCAACGATTTGGTTTTGCTTTAAGCTACTGTTTTCTTTTTCTCACGAAAAAAAACAAACAAACGAACAAACAAATATTTTTTAGTCGAAAAAAGTCACATCTACATCTTTTTACAAACACAAATCAACTGTTTGTCATAATTAAGTGTCAAGTGGTAAGTAGGGAGGGGTGATCTTTTAAGTTACATATCTTATAGTATGCATGTTTAGTTAAGGTCTCAGTCTGTAAAGTTTAAAAGTATAATAATCGATTGCGAGACCTCTAGTGATTTTTTTCCTTAGATTTTGAAATTCGATGAAATAGAAACTAACACTAACAAGTAGATGCTTGTGCGGTTATTATCTTTCGATTTTGCTTTTGGAGCGAGCAGTGGCCCCTTTCCTTCCTGCCCCTCCCCTTCCCAAGTATTTAAGCGTGGTATTTGTTGTCGTCTCTTTGGGAAGCTCGTTATCTTCTTTGTCATTATTTTGGCGGAACCCCGAAAAGAGTACCAAACTTCCCTGGCACTTGCTTCATTTTCTCTCCCCCTCCCCACAAGTCGAAAATGTCTGTGTACGCCTTCGCTTTCGATCCGTTGCGGTGACTTTGGCGTGTACGTCGTTCCGGTTTGATGGCTCTGTTCATGTCGCAGAAAAGTCACACTTGGGTTTTTCATCTTATGATAAAACAGTACCATTATGTGTTTTCTTAAGACTGAAATTAAATTTTTTCTTTTAACTCTGAATAATTGGAAAAAAAAAAAGGAAACACCCACAGCATTGGAAATGGTTTCTCGACACGGAATTTAAATGAGCATTTCATCTTGATATGATACTCTTATAAAATCAGAAAAAGAAGATGCAAAACGCATATAGAAAACTTTATTCTGAATTCGTAATTCGCACGCCGTCCAAGAGATGGATTGGAAATGTTTAAAAAGGCAGTTTTATCGTTGAATCGCAGCTATTTCTGTGCGATAACGTTACTGTTGATATGTGGAAGATGTAACAGCCTGTTTCGGTTTTCTCTCATAGATCTGCCGTATTAGAAACTATCCGATTGAATAAATGCTGTAAAACAAGATGAGAGTGACTCTATAGTGAACTCGGGGATATAATGTACAGAAAACTAACTTCTTACTAACCGAGTACAAGGGCAATACTGAGGAATATTAGTCCGAGGTAGTGGCAGTCCGGTGCGTTCAGTCCTTCCAAACTCACCAAGGGCCAGTATACCCCACTATAGCTCGAGCATGTCCAGTTGTTACTTTGCTGGTATGGGGACTCGCTCTTGCAATAGGCTCTGAAGACTTTGGCTTATGAGATCCACTTAGGCTGCCCAACCAGTGCGCTTGCAATTGCCTTGCTAAGGCCAGCGTAGTGTGTAATTTTAGGCCTCACGGAGAGGCACCCCACCCATGGAAACCGTAACCCCATGAAAATCTCAGACATGCGCAGATTACATTACTTTGTAGCACTGCGTGAGAAAAGGAACGCGGGCTCGTGCCGTGAGTTGTTTACATCAAAGTTACAGATTTTTGTTAATTAAATCGCCGGCCGACTCACCGAGATGAGACCTGATGGCACGTAAGAGCTCACGGTAGCCAGTTTTCTTGCAAAAATCAGCCACCAGTCAAAAAGAAGCCGAGAAAATATGTGAATTATTCCGAAGACATAGAAAAAAGCGGCATTGCAGTGCAAGTGTGCAGCTTTTTAAGTGAAGAAAAACTCGATCGACTCGAGAGTGTAAGGGTTTGAGGTCCGAAAACGCCAATCTAAAAGGAACAGTCAAAACCCTAAGGCGCAGTCTAGGTAAGTGTTTTTAAGGAGGGAATGGAAATGCAAACACTTACAAATGTCTACAAATACTACTGCAGATTGTCTGAGCCACCAATTACGGTGACTAATTTTCATTCCCATTCTGAATTTTCGCCGGTTGCAACTTGCGCGATCGTACTTGACACCACTTTTAAATGGTTTTAATCATAAACCGATAACACTCCCAACAAACAGAAGCCGAAAAAAAAACCTCTCGAATGTTAAGATAGAGTAGTCGATATGGCCGCATGGTCAGTAACAAACTATACAGGCAAGTTAATTTTTCGGTCAGCAAATCATAACGACGTGTATCTTTAAGTGTCATACACTATCGAGAGTTTCTAAACATACCACATTGATAGGATTTCTAGTCGGATATTTTTACTTTGTATTCTTTGTTACCATACTCTATCGTGAAATCCGTGAGTTACATTTGACTAATTTCAATTGTCACCTTTTCATAATTTCAGTATTTGTAAAAGGAAGGAACATCCAATTGAAAAAGGACGTGTTGAGGCTCCAAATTCAACTCAAAAAGTGTCAAAACAAACTAACGTCTACCGAAAAAAAATAAAAACAAGTCAGCAACAAGTTAAGAGGGACAAGATCTGCTTCCTCAAAACTGAAAAAGAAATTGCAGGGGAACAATGAGTTTGTCAAAAAGGGATATTCTCTTGTGGAGACATTTGCACGTGGTAACTATGGATACAACCAAAGAACTTTGATGTTTATGGCTTGAGTCAGATACATGCAACATGCATCTTTGTTATCTTATCAAAAGACACCTGTAGCATTACATCTGATTTTCAATGTTTTGTTTGATTGTAGCCCCCCCACAAACTTTGTTGTCTCCCCAAGTACACTTTCTGACTGGAATGTTCTCTTAGGTCAAGCAGACAAACTAATTTTACGCAAGTGCTTCTCAAACTCTAAGTATGATTTTCATCTCTGGAGCGATGACTCCCACAAAGGAGGAGAAGAGAGGCACATAGTGGGTGTTCAAACCTGGTGCCCTAGAGAGAGCAAGCCCCAAGCTTATGTCCTAGCAAACAGCCTTACAGCAAGCGGGTCTGGAAAACACCAGTCTGATGTGGATTATCATGTTGTGAAAAATGAATATGACATCACCAATGTTTCGGGGTTGGTTGGGGACAATGCCTCTACCCAAAAGGGAAAAGTAAATGGTCTCTTAGCAAACAACACCAAATTTTTTGGAAAAGAAATGTTCTTTGTAGGATGCTACTCACATGTACTAAACATCATGCTGAGAAAAATGTGCCAGGCTGGGTTTGGAGCAAAGGGTGACATGAGTAACCCCCATGTTTTACAATTGCTTTATAAAATATCTTGGCTCCATCATGAGCGTCCAAGCCAATACAAAGTTATGTATGTTTCTCTAGGTATTCTTAGTAAAGAGCCACCCCTTCCTCAGACATTCATTGACACAAGATGGACATAATATCACGAGACTCTCCAGTGGTATCTTAAGTATGGAAAAGCTTGTCTACAGCTTGCTGAGCGTCTCCTTCAAAGATTGCCAAAATCAGATAGCCACCCCACTATTTGGCAAGATGTCATTAAGATGAGCTCAAGTACTATGATTCAAGTTGAAATCAAGTTTTTGTTTGAATTCCTTGACAAGTTCATCATTCCATCTCTGAACACATCCCAAGCTAGTGATGCAGAACTTGGTTTTTCCAGTGGTTACCTTGCATGGTTATGGCCAGCAACTGTTTTGAAGCACCATGAAACTTTAAGTGAAATGTTGAAGTCTCCATCAGAACATTTTCCTGTAACATCACAACAGGTAAAGATGTCATTGAAAGACCCAGCAGCTATTGACCATTTTCACAAACAAGTGCAGAGGCCAATGTTACAAGAAGCACTTAAAGTAATCAAAGATCATGAAGCAGAGTGGTTAACTTTTCCTAAGTTGTTTGGAATGGGAGCTGATCAGAGATACCAAAGTCATTTCTGGCATTCGGTTTTAAAGCTTCTTGGATCATTCCAGTCAGATCTGAAAATCAAAAAGAGAAGTCAGTGAACACCCCCTTTCATGTTCATGGACAGAACATTCTCACATTGGTCTCTAAGGACAGTGTTGGATTAATTAAATGGGCCACTCTTTGGAAATTAAAGGAACCCCAATTGCTATGTGAGATCAAAGAAATGGCCTTATCACAACAGAGCTCACTCATAAGTAAAGAAGCCACTCCAAACCTGTTTGAGTTCTACGCCAAGCACATTTTCAGTCTTCCAGTTAACAATGTTCTTGCAGAAAGACAGTTCAACCTTTCGCAACTGTATCTTAATGATAACATGTCAGAGTTATCAAAACAGGCTTTAATCACATTTGTTGAGAACATTCTGCACAGTGGAAAAACCAACACCAGGACCACAGAAGCCGCACGTGAAGTTCATGAAGAAAGAATGAAAGAATATGCCCAAATGCTCACCACAGACCTTTTGCAAGAGGCGAGAAAGAACTTAAACAAGATTAGAGAAAACAGCACACATGGGTCACTTATAGCAAAGGATGTTTACCCTAAAGCTTGGATAGAAAACAAAGTAAACAATGACTTACCGGATATGATTCAGTCACTAAAAGCTGATGGTTGCAAACTTAAACTTCACTGGAAAGTTTCTGCCAAGGGAACATCTGTACTGGAGGGACAAAAGTCATTCAGCCCAACAGTAATTGAGGGAGTTACCAGTACACCTTATGGACAAGTTCCAAGACTCATGCAGCTAGCAGCGCTAAAGGTGTGGAACTATGGGGAGGAGCTACCAATTTATGATCTACCAAGAGAATGCCAGTTGTGTTTACAAAACCTTCCAAATGTCTTCCAACCTCCAACTATATGAGAACGATCCTTCGCAGTAAAGCACTATTTGAGCAATAGTGAAAATCAGACCTGAAAAAAATTTAAGGCCTGTACGGGATTCGAACCACTGACCTCTGCGATACTAGTGCAGCGCTTTACCAATTGAGCTAACAAGCCAACTGGGAGCAGGCCATCAAATTAATTCGATATAAACCCGTGGATGATAAATCAAACAACAACAAACATTTGAAAACATATGTGTGAACTGCGGTTATGAGACGTATATGAGAACGATCCTTCGCAGTAAAGCACTATTTGAGCAATAGTGAAAATCAGACCTGAAAAGACGTTCTCATATACGTCTCATAACCGCAGTTCACACATATGTTTTCATATGTTTGTTGTTGTTTGATTTATCATCCACGGGTTTATATCGAATTAATTTGATGGCCTGCTCCCAGTTGGCTTGTTAGCTCAATTGGTAGAGCACTGCACTAGTATCGCAGAGGTCAGTGGTTCGAATCCCGTACAGGCCTGAAATTTTTTTTTTCAGGTCTGATTTTCACTATTGCTCAAATAGTGCTTTACTGCGAAGGATCGTTCTCATATACGTCTCATAACCGCAGTTCACACATATGTTTTCATATGTTTGTTGTTGTTTGATTTATCATCCACGGGTTTATATCGAATTAATTTGATGGCCTGCTCCCAGTTGGCTTGTTAGCTCAATTGGTAGAGCGCTGCACTAGTATCGCAGAGGTCAGTGGTTCGAATCCCGTACAGGCCTGAAATTTTTTTCAGGTCTGATTTTCACTATTGCTCAAATAGTGCTTTACTGCGAAGGATCGTTCTCATATACGTCTCATAACCGCAGTTCACACATATGTTTTCATATGTTTGTTGTTCTTTGAACCTCCAACTACTTGTCTTTCCAGGTCCCACATGACTGTACATATTACACCATTGCCTACACATGAAGAATAAAGTAGTCATGGGGGTGGCTCAGTAATTTTTAAACATTTTAGATTTGTACATAAGAACTGATTTCACTGACCCACACTGCATGAAGTAAATGTATCTCAACATGAATGCATTTTTACACACAGAGACACATCTAAAAATTAATAAATGTTTCAATGCAACATGTTAGAACTAACCTGATAAAAGCATGTTGTATATGCCACTTTAGTTAAGTGAACAGAGCTCAATATCAGTTTTAGTGTATGTAGCATGTTAGCTTTGCAATATTGTAACTGGTTTTGCAGGGTATAAGTAAAGTGCATGGAGCCAAAGCTGAGACATGCATGTATTTAATCACGTTGTATTGGATCTTGAATTAACTGAATTGAACATTACATTCAAAATGAACAGTAGTTAAATGAAGCTGTAATATATCTGATTTTAAATTGTTATGCATAACTGTAGCTTAGTAGAATATTAAACAAACATTGAAATGCTGTCACTTCACTACAGCAATTTAAGACCATACTAAATGTAATATTTAACTACATGTAGATTATATCATTATAATGTTGCACATGACTTGTATAATTAAACATATTAGCAGTAGGTAAGTTTTAATGTGATAAGTACATGACTTGTTTATAGGTGTTCTTGTACATTAAGTGAATCATTTTGTACAGGAAGGGCAAAGCTAAGTGATGCAGCCAATCTTGTGTTACATACAGTTAGCGTACAATGTATAACAGTAATAGATTAGATTTAAACACTGGAACTGTTAAAAATGTGCAAAGTTCATTATCCTGTCTTAATTTCCTTATTCCGTGTAAAAGATAAGTAGTACAAATCTGACCCGTAATGAATCCTCTCTCCCCTTTAAACGTTTTATTAAATATCTACAACGATGCAATTTTTTTTCACATACAGACAACTTGTCATAGCCTCTAAATCTGGACCAACACAAATATGAATATGCAGTGTGGTCGAAAAAGAATCAGTGTATTGGTCGATCCTCCACATTCAAAGCGCCCAAAAGAAATAAGCATTGATTTCGCAATCGATATCAGTCAATTAACATCATCAATTGTACAAACGAGTACCCGAGAAGTGATTGATAATTAACTGCTCTTGGTTCCTGTTGACGAATAAACCGCAGTTCACTCTCGATCTCGGGTGGACGATATTGAATGTAAGCTAATCGACCTATAATTTACCACCAACACCCCCAAGATAGGGTCAAGATAACCTAGTTTATAATCTTACCTCGAGCATCGTGCGCTTGCTTTACTCCGTCGATATAATTTATTTCATTCCTCCATTACATCTCGAACGCGCGTTAAAAAGATGAAAATAACTTTAATACGAACAACAGTGGGCTCCAAACCTCAATTTGCCTTGAAACTACGATGCCAATTCTTCAACTTGTCCGTTTCGAAATTCCAAATAATAATCACCACGCGCAATGAATGACAAAACAGTACGAAAAAATAGGAATTCTACCACTAAGTCGATGAAAAGAAAAAAAATAAAACGGTAGAATTCTTAACTCCGTTGCAGTCTTCGCGGTGTAAGTATTAAACTACCAGAGACTTTGTGTTTTGATAAGATATTCAACGGTAAAGTTTTAAAAGCGTAGAGGGGAGAAGTAAACACAACAAGGGACGTCATCTGCGCATGTCTGAAATTTTCCTTAACTCACGTGCGTACACTGTTCCGTGATTTATACACCATATGCTGCTTTGGAGTCAAAGTGGACGGTGGGGGTAGGTTTGGGGAGGGGGACAAGACTCACCCTCCCACCCAGGCCCTTGTCCTTATTTTTGACCGTCACAGGCCCCCTTGGTACTCTTTGCTCTTTGGTAAAAATTTCTTTCTTTCCCCAGCTTTCCGCTTCCATTAGAATCAATGAAGGCGGACATTTTTCTCTTAGAAAACTCAGAGTATTTGATTCCCCTAATTACGCCTGCTGAGTAGGCTAAGGCCAGCACACGTGCCCTATCCATATTTCCCCCTTCATTCTCGATTGCCATTCACTCTATTCAGGTGAGATCGCAAAATTCACCATTTAAACCAGCATTGTAAATTCACATCGTTTAATTATCTCTGATTTAATAGAAATTTACCCCAGGTTATCCTTAAGGAAATGGTATCCTGACCTCAATTTAACTGCTTTACTTTCTATAAGAGTGTCACTCTACTTTGTCTTTGCTGAATCGCACTAAAAGGTTATGAGAATGAGGCAAATGATCATCAATTGAGAAAGCTCCTGATCGTGAAACAAATTCTCTTTACCAGAACCACAGGAAACATAACGAAATGAGTATGGAGAATAAACATAATGACTTTAGGATGTAAAGAGTTAACAGTGCTCAGAATCAAGCAACGTTGATCTATCTTTGCTATTTTTGCCTTAACAGGTCAATGAAAGTGAAGAAGACAAAGGAGTCATTATTAATAATAATTTTTTCTCTTAATTAACATGGAATTTACTTTCTAACAAACAATGTTGATTCACATGCATACATAGTATATGGCTAGCCACATCTCAAAATGTTATAATATGCAAAATTTTATATTTTTGAAAAATATGTAACTATATTTTTTTGGTTTTCTTCAGATTTCTTCAACTTGTTGTGGTCCACCCGGCATTTTCAAGAGATGAAGTTTTGCAAAAGTTTCTGAAAGAGGAAATCGTGAGTCTCTCAAATAATAACCAATGATACTCTTACAGGTGTTTGGCAGAGATATCTGTGAACATGGGGTATGTAGTCATGTTAATCAACAGTCATACCATGGCAAAATGAAGCTTATAGTATTTTAAACTCCATGATTTGCGTGTTTATCCTATAATTGATAAGTGTCATGAAGTTCAATCTGCAAATGGTTAGACTTTCTAGTCTTCTCAGATAGGGACGATAAAAAGAGTCGGACACGTAGTGCCCGGTGTTGTGGTCTATCTTTGTGTAGTGTCCAATCAAGAGTGAATTGGGGAGGGAAGGTGAGATCACTTAACCCTTTAAGCCCCGATAGTGCGTATCTGCACTCTTACGTGACTGCGTGACATTCCCGATAGTGCGTATTTGCACTCTGTGGAGTGCTTGTGCTTTGACCAATAAAAAACGCTTTTACTTGGTTGCTAGGTGGTTGAAGTTTGTCTTAGCCAATAGCAGAGAGTTTTAGTTCTTTTTCAATATGCAAATCACTATAGGTTGTGACTTAGTGTCACGCTGAAAATTTGAGTTGAAGTGAGTAGAGTGAAAATGGCTACTGAGAGTGAGAGCGAAAGCGCAAACGAAGAATTCCTGGGGTTTGACGAAGAAGCACAAGCTGCTGTTTTTCGACCGAGAGAAGAAGAATCGGAGTCAGACGTTTCAGTATCTTCTGTTGCGACTGAAGAGTTATCAGACTCGTCCGAGAGCGAAGAAGAAGACGACGACGATCAGTGGAATGACAACAACAATCCGGTCGAAGTCTCACCGTTCACCGCCGCCACTGGTCCGACCTGGGGAGTCGCAGAGGATGGAACTGCGATTGACTTTTTCTATTTAATGTTCCCAGAGGACTTGATTGAACATATTGTCAGTGAAACTAATCGATTTGCACAAGAGTGCATTGCTGCAAAACCTGACCCTAAATGGCGTGAAACTACACTTGAAGAGATGAAAGCGTTCCTCGGAGTACACGTGTTGTTTGGCATCAAACAACTGCCAGCAAATCACCTCTACTGGAGCAGTGATCCACTCATCGGTGTTCCATCTGTACAAAAAGTCATGTCCAGAAATCGCTTTGATAAATTGTCTCAGTACTTTCATTTGAATAACAATGCAAGACAAGTTCCGCGAGAAGATCCGAGACACGACAAGTTGTTCAAAGTTCGCCCCGTACTGGACTGCGTTGTTGAAAATTGTAAAGAGAAACTACGACCGGGGAGAAATTTGTCCGTGGACGAAGCCATGGTTAAATTTAAAGGACGTCTTGGCATGAAGCAATATTTACCAATGAAGCCTGTAAAGCGTGGCATTAAAGTGTGGGTTTGTGCGGAAGCGTCAAGCGGGTATGTTTGCGATTTCCAAGTTTATACTGGAAAGAAACAAGATGGCGCGACGGAACAAAATCTTGGTTATCGTGTTGTTCACGATCTGACCCGCAACTTTGTCGGAAAAAATCATCATGTTTTCTTTGATAATTTCTTTTCGACTGTTAAGCTTGCCGAGGATCTCCTGAAAGACGGCATATACTGTTGCGCAACGGCACGAGCGAACAGAAAAGATTTCCCCAAAGATCTTGCCGCGAAGAGTCCAATTGTGAAGCGTTTGAAGCGGGGAGAGTCTATTCATCGGCGAAAGGAGAACGTTGTCGCAACCGCGTGGAAGGACAAAAAGATCGTTCATTTTTTAAGCACGCAAAGTAATCCTATTGGAAACGAAACCGTTAACAGAAAACAACGAGATGGAACGATTATTCAAGTGCCGAGCGTCCCTGTCGTCAAAAGCTACAATGCGAGCATGGGGGGAGTCGATCTTCACGATCAACTGCGTGGCTACTACTCGCTTGGAAAAAAATCAAAGAAATGGTGGCGTTATCTTTTTTGGTTTGTCATGGATCTGAGCATAGTTAATGCCTTCATCCTCGAAAAGAAAGCCATTAATCACCCCTCAAGAACGCAACTAGCGTTTCGAATCGAACTTGCGAAAGACCTGATCGCAGACTTTTCGAGTCGGCAAAGAAGTGTTTGTTCTGGGCAAGTTGAGGGTGGACACTGGCCGATAAATTCCAGCAGAGGCCGTTGCAAGCGATGTCTTAAACGGAAAAGGACAAAGTTTACAATGATGGCTTGCCAGAGCTGTGAGAAGAGACTTTGTTTGGAGTGTTTCCCAAATCATGTTGGGGACGTGTAATTCGTCACGAGTGCGCGAAATTCAAAATGATCAAGCAACAAACATTTGACTTCAACTTTTTTTTATATCCTGAACTTACCACTCATGGCAATGTATTTCAAATTTATAATGATATTTAGGGACCTGTTCAAGTTCTGTTGAGTTCTGAGCCATGTTAATAGTTTTTTTGCCTTTTTATTGTCACAATATATAAGGCGATCACAGAATTGAATGGAGATTTTCAATTTGATGCCTACTTCTACTAGGTCTTTTTCACTATATATTTCACTGTTTGCTGTAGTTGAGGTCTCAAATTAAAGATAATTTATTGATGGTCATTTTTTGTCTTAAGTGTGTTGACTTTCAACCTACTGTTTTCAAGATAACACGAAAAATTGCAGACATGGTAGAAACAAGACAAAAATGGTCTCGGTTTCCAATAGGGTCCTGGGAATAGGGGCTGGTTACACATGTGTCTCCTGTGGGGCTTAAAGGGTTAATACATGGACTGAAGTGGCTGCATATTGCGCCTGATGAATTCTGACGTCCGATCTCACCTTAACTCATTGTAAAGCGCAACTGATTATCTCTATAGTAGTTTGCGCTGTATAAATGTTAAATTGTCGTTGTTGTTGTTTATACTGGAAAAAGACATGCTAGTTTGGGTTCCCTTCTAATCTTTGAACTCTAAGAAGTGATTAACATGTAACCTCTCCCTATAACCTCCAAACATTCCCCAGTAAACAGGTAATGAGAATACTAAAAGTTATCTGGTAGAGGTTGTCATCTTGATCTTTAAACAACAAATTGTTGAAACTAATTTACAAGGGAATGAGTATAGCAACTAAAGGGGAGAATTTACAATCAGATCTTGGAAGTTAAAAGATAATGAGGGGCCTACAAGATATAAAAATTAATTAACATACGAAATTCATGGAGCCACTTTCAAGGAAGCATTTAGGAGAACTTCAGTTTCTTGCAACACTCACCTTCCACCAGTCACCAATGTTGTAAAAAAAAACAAAAACAAATAATATATAAAACAAAGTGCAACATTGAAGAGGAAAAGAGGAGGTGAAAGTGGGGGTACAAGGGATATCTTTGGTATGCCAAATATTCCAGAATAATTATCTCCATTTCAGTGGTAATGTGCAAACAATTTTCTTGCTGATTGTGTGCCTATACCTGGGTGATTTTTTTGTAACCACACAAGTGTCTGCTGCAACTTGGCAAAATGACGTTTGATAACGATCATGATCAAACTCCTCTCTCTGAGTAATAAACCCTCTGGCTTTTCTATTTAGACCAGTAGGTTAACCAGTTGTCTATGGCATCTCTTATGCTCACTAAAAGTATAAACACCTTTTTTTATTCTAACTTACATAGCCACCAGTTACAAGCAAAGTGAAAAAACATCTTAAATGACAAGTTTATCGCAAGCAGTGGATGAGTTTTGACATCATAGTCACAGGTAAAAAGTGTTTAAAGTGGTTTTCTACTAATGTTTTTTGTCTCAATTGCTTTGATTTTTTTTATTTTAAGTTTTTAGAATTATCATAATATTACTGGAATATCTTAAAGTTTATGATTACATACCGTGTACATCCCATTCAGGGTTGTAAAATATGAATTGTAGTTTGTGCTGGGGTACAGAGAGATGGTTCTTTGATGCACATTTCTCTGCCTGCAAGAAAATTTAAGACAACTTTGGGAATGATTTGTTGGGGGTCTGTACCTAAATTATGATGAGAGATCTTCATGTGTTTCATTAAACTTTTCCATAAGCCAGTAACCAGCTTTTGTTGAAATCCTTGGGCCTTCCTTATCAGTGTTAAACCTCCTGCCATTGCAGATCAACCTCTCACCAGCTCATGTTGCTGTAGGCCTCATTCTTTCCTGTAGGCATTAACCCTTTACACCCTAAAATCAGTATGTATATTGTCCATACTGTTCTCTATACATTCTTAAGGTGCTAACAAGGAGAATTTGTTCAACAATCAAGAGCTTCTCCAGTTGGTGATCATTTCCTTTATTCTCCTGGCCTTAATGTGTGATTCAGGGGTGATATTGTAAGGAGAAATTATATTCCAATCACTGTTAGGGATTAAAGGGTTTAGAAAACACTCCAGCCAAAGTGCATATAATGAGGACTGGCCCACATATGACTTAACTTTCTTTTGAATTTAACCATTACCAGAATGACTTGGCCTTTTTTTTAGAAATAAAAATAATTAGAAGTTATTCCTCCTGGTTAGGATCTTGATGAAGAATTTCAGAAAAGAAGAGATAGTGTGGAAGAGTAGACACCACTTCCCAAGGAGACATATGGGGTCAGTGTAAGTAAGGAATAAATTTTAATGACTGGTACCAACTGAAAATTTACTCTAGGGAGGCATTATGACTCACTAAAATGAATATTATTTGGAAGGCTCAGCTGGCTAACCCTTCCCCTTTCAGATCTCTTTAGGAATTCTCTTGACTTTTTCTATACAATTCTTTTGATATTAGTTAAGAGAATTTGGTATTGGATCAGCTGATATTTCCTTAATTGATAGTATTCTCTATTCTCATCACTCAATGTCTGCCTGATATTATTATTTTAACTAGTAATGACATTGTAAGGAGTAATTATGTTGTGATCACTCATGCATCAGAGTTGGCATAAATGCTTGCCTTCCAACAAGTTAGTCTGGGCTTGGATGCTCTGCATCCTTTGCAGCTTGTGGTTAAAGGATAGAGTTCATCCCCATCGTTGGTTTGCTCTGGGGTCTTTGAGGGGAAAATTTAGGGTATTCTAAAATGTCAACTCTGCAGGAAATTGTGATTGGAAAGCCATTAATGTGTAAATTTGTAAATTTATATTTTCGGTAATAAATAAACAATAAATTTGTGATTTTGTCGATTGGTTTAATTTACACTAAACAGCACAGGTCTGTGATAAGAGGGTGCTTCAAGAGGAAAGTGAAATTTTAGTTTTTGCCTCTAAGTGTTGGCGATTTTGAGATTCTTCCAGTGAATTTTTTTTTTTTTTTTTCATTATTATAGAACTTTACCAAAATGCTACACAGTCAGCAACGACGTAGCAATCTTTCTTTACTACAATGTATCATCTGCACTATGGTTTTCAGCTAGGCTGACCGTGGTAAATTTCACCCTGAAATCTCACTTTAGTCTATGGTCCAGTCTCGTATAATTTTAGAAAGAAAGTATGGCCAAAATGTTGATATCAGAAGAACATCTAAGTCAAAATATACTTGAAGTGTTATTATTAATGATGAAGATCTTGTTGTATAACAATGTATAATGATGTATGATGACAGTTTTACCCTGGCAGAATTATACTTATGTTAAAGTATCATAATGGTGATTTTGAATTTCTTTGTCAACTTCAGATACTGGTGTTACTTCTTAGAGCAGTGAATGATTTTAGCTCTGGCATCATCATGGCATCTGCTCATGGTAATGATAACAGCACCAAGGAACTAAAAGGGTCTTTGTTCTTTTTCTGAAATTGCCTATACATCATCCAAATCATGTCTGGTCCACTATTGCTTAAATTGGAAGTAATGGCCCAAAGTGTTAAATATTAGAAAAATATGGAACAAACAGATGTATTGAGTAAATATGAAAATACATAAATTATTAGTAATAATTTATAGCAATAGTGGACCAGGCATGATTTGGATGATGTTTTTTTTTCCAATATACAAATAAACACTGATTTACCACAACTCCAATGCTACATTGTAGTTCTGGTCACTCCAACCATCTTGTAATAACTGACAATGAGAGGGAAAATGTTTCTATGAATGGTGAAATCAGCTCACAAGGCTCATCCTGCTAGAGCTTATATCCCATTTGCAGTACTAGCTTGAAAATTATGTGTAGCTCTGTTTTGGAAGTGTTAAGCCTGATCTACTATGGAAGTTCTCCCTACATTATCACAGCTGAATAGTGTATGAAGGTTAGGAGAATAAAGGAATTGAACATATAAATCTAAATGTCTGATATGCAAAGGGCAATACAGCCCATCTTCAGCAGATATCCCACCCATCCCACCCCAGGGGAGGACAATCATCACACAGTAATATCATGTGTGGGAAATTGACATCTCCTACCCCAACCCTGCAGGAGACGGGGCCTACAGTTTTAATATATATTCATCCTTATCCGAGAAGACTAGCATATCTATCCATTTCTTGATTTTATAGAAAGGTAGCAAATTTTCCTCACTTATTTTAAGACCATGATTATTGGTCCAGCCAGGGCTCGAACCCTCGACCTCCCGCACAACACAATCCGGTGCTCTAACCGATTGAGCTAAAAAAGAAGCTCTTGATTGTTGAAGACATTCTCTTTGTTAGTACTAGAAAAAATTTACAGTGAACAGTATTTAGAACATACAACTTACATTGGGTGGATGTTACCTTGGTTAGATGAAGTGCCAGTTTTTAATGTTTACTCTGATTACTTTTCCAGAAGCTTTGTGACTTTTTCAAGTCCACTAAATGGTGTCAAGGTATGGAAGCTTTTTTCTGGGGGATCTTGTACCCTTGATGGCAGTGTTCCACAATTCCAATAGTTTAATCAGTTTTGTTTTGTTTTTGTCTTTGTGTCTCAGTGATCATTTCTCCAGGAATCACTGGATGTTATGCCCACTAATGATGACAATTAACACTCTAGGTTTTACTCTAGAACTTTATTCTGGATACATGGATGCTGCCAAGGTTTGTGAAATGTTTTTAGAAAACTTGGGTATAATTTTTCAGGGGGGAGGGGGTGGGATTTGGTGGTGATGGGCAAGGGTGGGGAAGGTGATAAACATTTTTTCTTTGGGGACTGGGCTGGGATAAGAGCATGGTCATGTTGTGAACAAGTGGACTGGGCTCTACCTCTCTGTCTGAAGCACCTTCAGAAAACAGAACTCTTGTATTGTATTAGCTCTGGAGTTAGAGTATTTTTATTTTTGTACTGCTCTGCTGTCTAGTTACAACGGGGAAAATTTGTAAACCAAGGCTGAAATGGTGGAACAGAGAGGTGAACTCACTTGAATAGTTTTTAATCACGAAGCTTTGTGGAAGAATTTAATATGGAACCATCAATAGGCTGAAATTTGGGACTTCGGGATGGCAAATGTAACACCCTAACTTTTGTAACTTGGTTATTCCATTTTTTTACAGTCCCAAGATGAACATTTTAACTTTCTAACGCATTTATTTCGTCCACTTCCTATTCTGTAGGAGATGCTTTTCTGTCGTACTTGTAAACTGGTAGAGTTTGAGAATGAAACAAAAGCACTGGAAAAAGCCAAACCTAAGAACCAAGAAGCGGTAAGATTCAGACAAACTTGCGTTTTGCACGTGATATACATTCCTTTGGTAGTTTTCCCCTCATTCTGTTGCTCGTGATTTTTATTATCCAAATATGCTTCGTCGAGTACAAATAACGCGCGAGACGAGTACAAATATCACACGATATCACACGATATTTGTACTCCAGAAATATCCGCGAAATTCGCCCGCAATGAAATAACAATGTGGCGTGTTGGATAGTAAATCTATTATTTAACGTTTTGTAGTGTGTTATTGCTGATTATTTTTACTCGTTGTTTGTATTTTGACTCGCCCTACGGGCTCGTCAAAACACGGTACAACTCGTAAAAATACTCAGCGATACTATGCAATAGACATTTATCACTTGAAGGTCATGTTGAGGTTTTGAAGAATCAAGTCGAATGCTAGAATGGAAGATTACCAAATTTTTTTGTGCATTTTCCATTATCAGCTTCAAAAAGCCAAGAAGAAGCAGAGGAAGCATACAATTCAATCTCAGAAGCTGCAAAAAAAGAGGTAAATAATGTTACAAGGATCGGAATTGTCTAGAGAGTTCGCGAAGGTCAATGTCACGAAAAGTGTTTTTTTTAATAATTTTCTAGAACTGTGACTCATCAGTTTAAAAATAGAGTTTACTGTAATAGTTATAAATAGTTACTATTGTAATGGTTATAAATAGTTACTTTTGGAAACTTCTAGACTCTCTTCGGATGCTTATATATGTTGTGATTTGGGACTTCGTTCCCTGTTTGTGATCTACAAGCGATATTGTGTGACAAGTGACAAGTGAGGGGATTTTCCCTTTCGGATGTGAAACTGACATTCTGCTGTCAAGCCCAGAGCTGTTTACCGTGGAGTGCGATAAGTCGAAGGAAGTCTTCAGGAGATCTCGCCAAAGAGAAGGACAGTACTTTGCTTGTGGTCAGATAAGCGTAGATAAGTACATAGTTAATTTTAGTTGGATTGTTCCAAGAGTAGTCGCTAGCTCGTGTTAGGTTATCTTCCGTTGTTAACAGTTGAATAAATTGTGTTTCGTGGAAATAGCGAGGATATTATCTTTCTGCCGATAATCAGTTACCGTAACAATAACAATACCAGTAATAATGAGCAGTGTTTTTCATTTAACTGATCTTAATTTTTTTTTTTTTTTAATGCAGATGATCCGTTACAACAGGCAAAGGGTGTTGAGCCTGCAAGCAAGTCTTATCCAGTACGCTGAATCGCGGTTAAAGAATGGAAGAGATACGTACGCCATATTAGCCAAACTACTGAATGACATGAAAAGATCTGCGTAATTAAGAAGCAGGAAGAAAATAGACGGCCCCATGAACTTAGGTGGCCAAAATTTATGGCTCACTTTCTGTATGACATTAGATTATTTCAATTTAATACTGTTAAGAAAAAAAATAATTCTTTAGAACGACAGCAGGGTGTTACAGGCATTGGCCTGTTCCAGGCATTCAGTTGGTAAAATGGAGCGAAGATTGGAACTGAAAAGTGAAAAAGAGAGGGAGGCCTGGGTCGGATTCATTAAGCGACTCGACCCAAACCTCCCTCGCTTTTTCACTCCTCTGCTTTAAGAGCGCTGTTTACTATTATGCTTCCTTTTACAAGCTGATTGTCTGGAAAAGGTTATTCTGGCAGAAATTGGCCAGAAATGGTGACAAAAATGTGGCAATGACTAGGAAATTAATCAGCAAATATTTCATTGCGGGAATGAATTTCTCAACTTTGTTAAGGATACCAGCCTTGAATCAAGGCTCCAGAAGATTTATTAAATACTTTTCACGGTGAATTTTCACCTTTACGTTCTTTCGGGCAGATCAGATTAAAACTGAAAAGTAAATTTATTTCTCTACCTCCTCTTGTAAAAGGATGTTTTAATTGATTCTAAATGAATGATTTTCAGATGTGCAATGTTTTCTATGTACTCTCGGACTAACTGACCCCATTAAAAAAAGAAAAAAATAGTTCTATTTCCAATCTTTTAAAAAGTGCCAACCAAAAATTGACTTCTCTTGTATTAGAAAGCCTAATAAAAGTTATTGGTTATAGCGGTGGAAAGTTTCTGTTTAAATAACCTTTTAATTACCCGTAAGGAGTAGAATAAAAGGTCTTTTGTTGACTTCCTCTGCGAAGATACCGGTTAACGTGACCTTTTATTCCGGTGAAAAACTGCGTTTTCCGTTTATAAATATTTGTTTTAACGTATAATGGGCCACTTACAATAATACTTGTCTTGTAGCTCTATCACGGGTACAGTGTTTCTTCCCCTCCGACTCAACGCAAGTCACCACCCCTGAATATAGCGTTGACTTAAAGGCAGTGTGAAGTCGATGGACCTTTTAACTTTCGCCAACGAGCAAAGCGCTCCTTCGAAAAAAAAAAGAACTTGCCAAACATGTCAAACAGTGCTGTAATAGGTTGGCTTGTCTTTGAAGCCCAAAACAATGAAACTTCCTAAATGACCCTCCCACTCCTAACCCTATAACCTTACCCAACAAGTCAATCTTCTGCTGTTTTATTTCTGATGAGATCACGCGCAGATCAGGTGTAAAAATAGACACTGTGTCATCAGGTATGTTTCGCAATAATCTTTTAGTGGCTTTCGGTTTGGTGCCCTGTTCACCTTTGAGAGGAGTCTTGCCTTTTTTCTGGAGAAATACATTGATGCAAAGCTTCAATAGCACCTGAAATCCTCAAAGAAGCAAGAGTAGATCATTTGTAATCTAGATTGAGAAGCAACTAAGTGTCTGTACGTATACAACAAGACTATAGCTCAGTGTACGAACCATTAAGAGTTTTGTCACAAATCCATGCTCGTGTGCGCGAAGTGTTATACTTAACGGCTCTATGAACGAATTTAGGACTGCTGCATTTTAAACATTTACCAACAGCTAAGTCGATTTCATTTTGTAGAAAACAATTTGGGAATTTGTCCTTCATTCATTTTGCGAGGTATATATGTCTTATTAGACGTTTTGTTGTGTAGTATCGCTGAGTATTTTTACTCGTTATTTGTATTTTGACTCGCCCTACGGGCTCGTCAAAATACGGCACAACTCGTAAAAATACTCAGCGATACTACACAACCAAATGTCTAATAAGTTATTTATTATCCAACACGCCAAACTGTTATTTCAGTGCGGGCGAATTTCGCGGATTTTATTTGCGGGGAGTGCGTGACAGAAGTATGCGAAGCGGAACTGTTGTTGTGTCGCTGTTTCTATTTTCTTCATTAATGAAGAAATTTTCTGGTCGTCAAGCTGTTTTTCTTCGTTCGATTCATCTAATGAACTTGGACCTATATTTGCTAGCCATTTTGACTCTTCGTCGTCGGAAATATGATTCAAATTGTTCGCCCCTTGCTTATTTTTTCTTTTCGTAACCACAATTCAATTCTTCGCTCGCGCGATGCGAGAAAACCTGTTTAACCGGTACTACAATAGACGAGTACAAATACCGCGTGATATTTGTACTCGTCTATGGCGTTACTTGTACTCGTCTTGGTGTAGTTGGATTATAAAGTCTCTTAACCGGACGGATGTACAGCGATTCTTTATTTGGTGAATGAAAAACCTCATCGCTTATTTCGCTTTGTTTCTTCCTCCAATGTAAATTGGAACGTTTCAATAGGAAGGAAACGGTCTGGAGCCTTTATTCTTCGTGCCAGCCCATCGCGATCTAAAACGCCAGTGAAAAGATGATCAGATCAACAATAGTATTTGACAGCCTTACTGTGTTCCTCAAGGCACTGAAATAAGTCTCACTGGTAAGTACATTATGTCAGAGTGTAATTTAGTTTTTTCCGTAAAGGGCCAGGACTTGCCAATTATGAAATTTAAACTAAACATCTACCTGTCTTCGGACAACAACAAGAGCTACATGTCTTTGCTCTCGAGATTGATCACGAACGAAGATCGTTAAGTTTCTTGCCAATAAAGCACGTTAGGTATGTTTTGAAGATGGGAAGATTTTGGAATGTATGTTGTCGAAGGTAAAACCGTAGAAAGAAATTGACAAAGACAACTCCGCAGTCGATTAAGATCTTCTCTGCTTCATCGTTTTCCAGACACGTTTCCCTTTAATTTTGTAACCCCATATACTTTCAGCTGGCTCTACATTTTAGTATAAGTAAAATGCTGAATGTTGTCGCTGAAGATAACCGGTGAACTGAATACTAAACTGTTCGTTCAAAAATTTTCCTTTCGGTGAAAGGCTCAGTTTAGTGCTTTTTTCATTTTTTACTTCATAAATTGTTACAATGCCGTTCTGTAAAGGGACTTTAATCAGAACCTTCTAGAAGAGGACTTTCGAATATGGTTGACCTCTGTTCAAGAACTTACTGACTCCTATTACTTGAAATATCACACCAAACACGAGAGCAGGCGGTAAATCATTCAACGTTTAGTATTCCCCTAATGTTTCCCTTTATCTGCTTTGTATTAATAGAACCGCCTCGAGAATTTCTTGAAATATTGCCTAAGGGACAGGGGAAGAACTGATGTGCTTTGCTCTACCACTTTTTCATTTTTTGACTTACTTCCTCCAACTTCCCCCATTCCGATGAAATAGTTCTATTTACACGTAACGGATAAGCGCATTTGCTGTTAAAAGACGCGTGTCGTGGGATTATTATTTCAAGGCTAAGGTCATAATAGGTAACACACTGGTTTCACTTTCGTGTTCCTGTGTACAAGTTGAAGGCTGGTTGCTGATGAGCAATTTTAAGTTTCTTATCTTGTCTGGTTGGAATTTTGACGCCTAAACGAAATTCAGAACCGATTTTAGTAGTTGTTTCAGACAAGAGATATTTACATTCTCTAAAGAGGCTTAAATGTGGAGTCTTATCCTTGTTGCTGCTCTGAAAAGGACTTTGATCAACACATTCTCGAACAGAATTTAGATTTGCTCTATATTTTGACTCAACCCCCATTAAGTAGCTCTGCCTATAAACTCAACGGATCAGCGCAGAAATCGCAAGTCTGACGTTTGTGGCTTTAAAGATGTCATAAAAAATGATGCAATGTCTAGAGATTATTTCTGAAGGTCACAGTATGTAACTAATCAGTTTCACTTTCATGTTCTTGTTTATTAGCTTCTAAACAGCTACCCCTCCCCTCCCCTCTAAAATCCCGATTCCTTCCAGAGTTTTCTTATCTCTGGAAAGTAGGGGCCTGTACACAGGGTACTGTTTATCAACTGGACGGAATTATGACGATTCTTTATTTGCTGAATGAAAACCCTCATCTAGTATAAAAAGACTAGTTCTTTATGGTCGTTAAATACAGTCAATTTAGTCAGTTTTATCGCTTATGCCCAGTTGAAACGTCGAATTTCACATGTGCCGAACTTAACTCCTATTTCAGTCAACTAAAGTAGTTAAATACGGCATTTGATTCAAACGTCGTTCAATTTGATTCAAGTCGTTCAAAGGCAAGATACGCCAACTCAGTATAAGTGAGCTCTTGGATGATGGCTGCACGCGCTGTAGCCTCTGCTCCTCTTGAATTTTATATATTATTATTACAAATCCCGTAACTAGTTAACTATAGATTTTCTCTTAGTTTTAATATCTATACCACTGTAAATGGCTCCAAGTCTTTTTTCTTTTTTAGTGTCCCCAAATTAGTAAGGGATTTTTCCCTTGCTAGACGGCTCTCGACACTTTTAATAAAGTTTTACTACTACTATTACTACTACGTCGAATTTAACTCAGTCGAATTCAACTCTGTTCGCTGTCGATATTCCCAGGCGCACTACTTATTTGCTAGACGAAGACGTCTATTGAGTGTTTGCTTAATTGCTTCACTGATGCTCTTGTTTTGCTGTTTGTTTTTGCTTCCTTATCTTAGCTTTTCGTCATGATACTTTCACATGATTCACGTTCTATCATTTCACTGAAACACGACCCACAATATGCCGCAGAGTTTCCTACTTTCCACCCAGGAGTGCCCTCTTCGTTTTCAAAAAACCGAACACCTCATACAAAAGTAATTACCGCACGTCAAACAACTGTATTTTGTCTTTTCAAAGCAAGAACTACAAATTCCTTTGTCTCCCACCATTTTTTTGTACTGTTTTGGCTTTTTCGCGCATGGCATTCATAGAATTCGTGGCGATTTGTGGATAATAAATGAATTATAATAATTTCCTGTAATTCATGCATTAAGTTCAGCACATGTGAGCACAGGGAGCCCAGACAAGCGACTAGTCTGGTTGTTTATTCGAAATAGAAAGGAATGTATGGGAGAATATTGAAGAGTCTTATTATCGTAAACTTATATCATGAAATTTCTGAGTTAAAGCTCAAAATAAATGGAAACCTACCTCACTTGCTGTGCATTGTCGTTTCTGTGGCTCTAAATGGCCAGTTTGAGCGATTTGGCGGGTTTTGCTTTAACTGTTACTATACGTGATAAGAAGGAGACAAGGGTGGAAAGCTCATACGTTATAAGAAGGAGACAAGGGTGGAAAGCTCATACGTTATAAGAAGGAGACAAGGGTAGAAAGCTCATACGTTATAAGAAGGAGACAAGGGTGGAAAGCTCATACGTTATAAGAAGGAGACAAGGGTGGAAAGCTCGTACGTTATAAGAAGGAGACAAGGGTAGAAAGCTCGTACGTTATAAGAAGGAGACAAGGGTAGAAAGCTCATACGTTATAAGAAGGAGACAAGGGTAGAAAGCTCGTACGTTATAAGAAGGAGACAAGGGTAGAAAGCTCGTACGTTATAAGAAGGAGACAAGGGTAGAAAGCTCATACGTTATAAGAAGGAGACAAGGGTAGAAAGCTCATACGTTATAAGAAAGAGACAAGGGTAGAAAGCTCATACGTTATAAGGAGACAAGGGTAGAAAGCTCATACGTTATAAGAAGGAGACAAGGGTAGAAAGCTCGTACGTTATAAGAAGGAGACAAGGGTAGAAAGCTCGTACGTTATAAGAAGGAGACAAGGGTAGAAAGCTCATACGTTATAAGAAGGAGACAAGGGTAGAAAGTTCATACGTTATAAGAAGGAGACAAGGGTAGAAAGCTCGTACGTTATAAGAAGGAGACAAGGGTAGAAAGCTCGTACGTTATAAGAAGGAGACAAGGGTAGAAAGCTCGTACGTTATAAGAAGGAGACAAGGGTAGAAAGCTCGTACGTTATAAGAAGGAGACAAGGGTGGAAAGCTCATACGTTATAAGAAGGAGACAAGGGTAGAAAGCTCATACGTTATAAGGAGACAAGGGTAGAAAGCTCATACGTTATAAGGAGACAGGGGGGAAGGGGTGACAATGCTCATTTAAAATGTTTGTTTTGGAACAGGTCCCCCCCCCCCCCTCTTGCCTCAGAACTTACAATACAATACTTTTTCATTTTAAATTACCGGCACTCTTACTATATGAGAGGTGCTTCAATGAATAAAGTTTCTGTCTTATTAAAAATGGGGAAAAGATTGGATATGCGGATGATACATGGAAAATTCCCAAAATTATTAGTATAAAGTTGAATAAAAAAATTTTTAAAGTCACTTTCCTCCTTTTAAAATATTTGAATCAAAGGATCTTTTGTGATACCAAGAATTGTACGAGATTTATAGAAAAATTAAAGATGTTTAAGAAACTCAGATATATTTCAAGATATTTACAATTTTTGTAGCCATCAGTCTCAAATTCCGCTCTTTTGTCAAGCGAAAGAAGCATACAAGATAATACTGATTAACGGTTTAAAGCACATTTAAGCGTAATTTTTTCTCTTGGATGATAATAGACCAAACATCATAACAAATCAGGCGAATTTAATTAATGGTTTTCAGTAAAACAATTGATGTATAGCCTACAGGGTGCAGCTATTCAGAGACGTGACTAATGTGTTTGGGGTTGAAGCCAGATTAATTAGCTTTCTCTTTCGTGTTTGTCGGGTGCTTTTTTGATCACGGAGAGCAG
Source organism: Stylophora pistillata (assembly GCF_964205215.1). Taxonomy (NCBI): domain Eukaryota; kingdom Metazoa; phylum Cnidaria; class Anthozoa; order Scleractinia; family Pocilloporidae; genus Stylophora; species Stylophora pistillata. The sequence goes on from NC_142523.1 coordinate 32,157,491, forward strand.
CCTCTTTTCTTTATCGTAAAAAAAGTACTACTGCCTCGCTCTGAGGTGTCTGAATTGACAACGGTAAGATTACTTTATTTCAGTTGCACCAAGGAATAACCAAAACTACAACTCCTTTCAAGCGAGTTTAAAATAAGTTCAAACTAGGCCAGGTAACTTTCCATCCTTAGATGGATGCGACATTCGCGTTAAAAGATTTCACGACTGTTTGGAGGGGAAGAAAGATCGGCCAGCGTGAAGTTTCACCACGCTTTCTTGTCCCATCCTTGAAATATTGTTTTATGAAAATGTTAGTGATGCTATTTCAGGGATACGCCTCACGATTTTATGACAACATTTGGTGACTGTATCAACTTATCGAATGAACTCGAATGGCTATTTGGAAAATAATTTAGATACAAGCTTGAATAGACTAGTAAAACTATAGTTTCCTTGCCACTTATAATCAAAGTCCTGTCACCGTTGTGATTTCAAATTTTGCAACTACTTACGATCCGCCTCAAATGTTATCCTTGACTGATCTCAAGCGCGTTTGTTTCAAGTCTCATCAAGCTAATGAAGAGAACTGCAGCAAAAAATATTTCAACCATACGTGACTCGCTCGGGTTTTGAGTGCAGGTCCCGTCGCAACACTGTTCATATTTTTCATTGGAGCAGACATCAAGCCAGTCTAATCCGCGGTTATCGTGTCTCTTTTGCGCTTTGTTGTTATCCATGTAAGAAGACTACGAAAGGAACGTTCATATTGTCCTTGCGTCGGTTTTCTTTCTTACTTATTCTCTTTCCGATTGCGTAGCCTTACGCACGCATTTTTTGTTTCAGTGTTTCTATTTGTGTATGTTGGACAAATGACTGCCATCGATTTCATGTGAATCACATTTGGAGGTAACTATCACTTAATGATAATGATTATAACAACTTTATTATTTTACTTATATAGCGCATTGCGGTGCAGTGTACAATATTCTTTCGGAATGGTCTAGAAGCAAATAATACATATGGAATTGTAATTTAATGTGAACAGGGAGGGAGTGGGGATGGGGTAAGCCTAATCTTACCCCCCCCCCCCCCCGTCTCACTTCTTCCACGCTAAGTAAGGTTATCGTACCCAACTTAATGACGAATTTTCCAGACTTTTGTAGAGCGAAAGAACTTCGGAAAATAATTAAGGTTAACGTGTCGAGGCACATCCTAGTGTTGTTTGCTGAAGAGAGATGATAGACAAAGAATCAAACCAAAGCAAATTCAATAGTTATCAGTAAAACAATTGATATTAAACTTGCAGAGTGCAGCTATTCAGGGAGGTAGATAAGGTGTTCTGCCTGAAGGCCAAAGAAGTTTTCGCTTTCGCGTTCGTCGAGTGTTTTGTTGACTACAGAAAGCAGCCTATATTCTTTATCGCAGATGATCAATCACCACCAAAAAGTTTCCAAAACTTGGCAGGAGCAAGTACCTTAGTTTCATTTGCATGAAATTTATGAGTAGCAGATACAACTCTTTTCAAACGAAAACTACTTCCTAGAATTGCTATATTGGAAGAGAAGGAGCTTCATGAGACCGTAACAAGATGAAACTTAACCGTGATTTCTCCCATCTTCCTTAACGCAAATTCCCCTACATCAGTGAAAATGTTATTGATGTTATTTTGTTATGCTTTGTAATTTCTTTAATCTAATATTCTGAGTTTATCAACTAAACAAAAGAACTTCTATGTTTGGTCGGGCACCGATTATCTTCAATACTTCAAAGCAGGTTGCTTCTTATTTCAAATGGATTTCTTAGCTCAAGCTGAAGAAGGTCTTTACCAGCTCTATTTTCGGTTTAAGTCATCCTTTCATTCAAGTTGACTATTTTTCAACGATCAAAGTTTGTTTGAGTGAGTGCAAGGAAAAGTAACCAGGAAAATACAAACTATTTTCTCTTAACTGACGTAACCCAAAAACCTGTCTTTCTTACTTCAGCAAAACAAAAGCAGTTCAAATGGCCCATTGATATGGCGTCAAAATTACTCGATCATCGCTTTATAAGTATTGTGCGGCCTTCCAATTAAATCTCTCGAAGTCTCTTGTCCTGTCTTGCTTAGAGACGTGATTTATGTGCATTGCGACGAAGCCAGAGTTTTTCAAGTGTTTTGTTGACTACAGAAAGCAGCATATATTCTTTATTGCTGATAAAGTATTATCACCTCACGAAAAGTTTCTAGAACTTTGACAACGTGAAGCAAACTTTAATTCACTTACCTGAAAGTTATGCGTAGCAGATACAACTCGTTTCAAACGAAAAAGAAACAAGCGAACATTGTAGAATACTTATCTTGATACGAAACACGCCGCAGGAGAAGGAGCGTAATACAGAAAACTATTTTAGCAAAAAGATAAAATTGCACTGCGACTTCTGCTATCGTCGCTTTAAGTTAGAAAAGAGATGTTTGTGACCTTATGTTCTTTTGATACTCTAACTGATACGATCCATTGTCTAATATGCTGACCGTATCAAGTGAACAAAAGACGGAACTGTTTAGTTAATTTGACAGCAATTATGAAAAACGCAAGGGGCAAAAAGCAGCGGATTACGGCTGCCACAACTTCATTAAAGCTCCAGAAATTCTGCTGGGAGAATCATCCATTTTAAGGTGGAAGAGATAAGAGGACCTCATAAGATAAAACTCTGTTTAGTGCTACAGTATACCAGCACTGGAGTGCCACAGTATACCAGCACTGTAGTGCTACAGTATACCAGCACTGTAGTGCCACAGTATACCAGCACTGGAGTGCCACAGTATACCAGCACTGCAGTATCAGAGTATACCAGCACTGGAGTGCCACAGTATACCAGCACTGCAGTATCAGAGTATACCAGCACTGCAGTGCCACAGTATACCAGCACTGCATTGCCACAGTATACCAGCACTGTAGTGATAGTTCCAGAACTCAGTGAGATAAACCAGCTGCGAAAAAACTGCCAAAGCCTTTGAAGCTTTGAGATCTAATATCCGTGAGATGAAGAAGAAACGAAACAAATAGCGAACAAAACAAGTGCTTTTCGTGAAATGTCTTCTTAAACTTGTTCCAAACGTCAATATTACATAAAAGAACGCTTATTATGTCAAATATATTTCTTGGCTCAGGCTGGAAAGAATTCTGTCTCTCTACCAACTTTTAACACAGACCCCGTTTAGTCATTTTCACTTATCTTTCATTACAGATCACTTGCCGTGAAAGTAAGCCTTGACTGATAACAGTTACATAAGCCGTGAACAAAAAGTAAATAGATTTGAAAATTCTTGCGAGAGAAACCTCAAGCAACAGAAACCCTGAGCAAATCTGTGGCAGCACTAAATGTAGAAGGCTTCCTTCCGCTGTTAGGAGCCGTCTAGATTGTCGAACAGCATGAGAATTTGTAATATTCATTAACTAATCAGATCAAAGTCGTTCAAATCTCTGTGTTACTTTGCGGTAAGAGGTGATGGATCAGAAATCAAAACAAACTATTCATAATACTTCTCAAGCAAAAGAAAAATAGATTACATGTTGCCATGTATCTGTTCAATAATAGATGACAAAAGTGTCACGTGAGGCACAGGAGAGTGTGTCACTGATGTTCTTACTATTTTGACGTCTTCTGTGATCTATTACTAAACAGACCCACGGCATCATGCATGATCTATTATTCAATTTATTATTACTTAAATAGCGCAAAATACATGTGGATATGATCTAATGCGCTAGAATTCTGATTGTTTCATATGATAAATGCGTCTGTCCTCCAATCGATCATTGGTAAGAACCAATCACAATGCCAGCGTTATTTAGCTTATGATACATAAAACACCGGATGTGCTGTTGTGTGCAGCTTTAAATGCATGTGATTCTTAACTATTCAACCTTTGATTGCAGACAGTTTAAGTGTTCCAAAGGTTTCTCAAACTTCCAGAACGGTATGTATTATCTAAGTTACTGATTCAAGTGAGTTCCAGATAACTTTTTTCTCTCAATTTGCTTTTGTTATCGATCTATAGCTTCAGAGTGATAATTTCCATTCGTGAAGAAACCTCAGTTCACGAGTTGACGTAAATTAAAGTTAACCGTCACGTGTGGTGTGTATCATTTTATTCAGTACGCTGGGAATTTATTTCGGCTCAGGTTGGCAAAGTTCTCTTGTATTTATCTAAGAGTGATGGCTGGTTTTTACTTAACGCTATCATACTTGAATGAAGTGAGAAGCGATTCTTTATTGATCACTAGAAAGTGAGCTGAAGGAATGGAATTCAATGTTAAGAGACCTTATTAAGTAAGATTATCATAACTAATTACCTCGGACGGAAAAAAGATAAACTGAGAAGACGGAAAAAAATTCGTATAGCTTAGAAATTATTGACTTTGACCATCAGTTCTCAGACTTAGACAGTATTCCTGATGCTTTAAACATTTTTTTTTATTATAGGAAAATTCATTACCTGACGAGGGATTCGTGCGATATCAGTTTTTGCAGGAAAGTTAACGCGGAATTGACGAGTTAGGTGATCGATTTTCCTTAAGTCGCATATTTGAACAAAAATTAGTAAAATCAGAGCTAACTTCGTTTGCTTCTTCGGATGAGTAAAAAAAATAAAGGCTGATAGTTTCTAAAGGAACTGTTTGGGGCTGCGTCAGTGGGGGTAACGAAATAATTTGAATATATCAACAAAGTTGAAATGGTAAATTGGCCACCGTTACGATTATAAAAGCTGACGTTTCGAGCGTTAGCCCTTCGCTCCGACGAAGGGCTAACGCTCGAAACGTCAGCTTTTATAATCGTAACGGTGGCCAATTTACCATTTCAACTTTGTTGATATATTCAAATTAAATTGAGAAAAAAAATGATGTGAAGTTGTTAAAAAGTAGCCTTGATTCTGTGCTGCTCAATTTTCCTTCATATCCCTAGTCCTGGCGTCAATTTAGCTCCACCCTGTGAATAAAGGAAATAAACTTCCTTGTTTCTGACCCACCCGTTTCCTAAAAAAACATGTCTAAGGGCGTATCGCTAGATCTTGACACATATACTATTTGCAAAGACAACCCTGATGCCCATTAACAAAACTTTGGTTTTGCGCAGGTTCAAACAAGAAATGGCCGCTGCATTTGAATACTCGGAAGAGCGGCTAAATTACTTCAGGATTTGTTACGTTGTCACTGATATTATAACAGAGGGTCTGCGAACAATCTTTAAACAAGAATGGGACAGTCGCCACAAGACAAGACTAGGAGAATGGAAAGATCAACCTAAAAGTGGACTAGACTTTTGGAATGGGGAGTCCCTAAAGAACAGAAGCAAAAACGCACGGCTGTTATCAACCATGAAAAATGGTGATAGAGCTGAATGGGATTGTACCATGCTCTTTTACGCTATTCTTTTTTCAGATTGTATCCACGGTCTCCATTCAGTGGTTCGATCAAACATAGATGATTTAAGAAATATTCGGAATGAAATCGCACATGACGAGGCAGGCCAACTCTCTGACGGAGATTTCAATATTGTTATATCGCGGGTGAAAACTGCATTCGTCGCCCTCGGTCTTCCCACATTAAAAATCAATGAAGTCCAAAATCAAACAACCTTCCCCACAGAGGAGTTAAGTGAAGTTTTAAGGGAGGTTAACGACCTGAGACAAAAACTTAAAGAGAAGGAAAAGGAACTTAAAGGAAAAGAAAAAGAACTTCAAGAGAAAGAAAAGGTACTTCAAGTAAAAGAAGAACAGAGGCTTGCCTTGCAAGAACAGTTACACGCAGATGTCTCTCCATTTTGCATTCTCCCTCCTAAACCAACACACGACATCGCTGCTCGAGAATCTGAAGTTGATGAAATTATGCGAAACCTGCAAACATTAAAACGCACCGATGATGGGATGAGCATACTGTACTTGTCAGGAAATCCAGGAAGTGGCAAATCTCAGCTGGCCCGTTTAGTAGCCAAGCGATTCTACGACGAAGTCAAAGAAACACCTTCCGCAGCTTCATTTGTCATGACACTGAATGCTGAAAGCCCAGAAACAATTTTGAATTCGTATGTCCTTTTTGCTCAACATTGCAAATGTCCCGGATATGAAATAACAAACACTTACGGCTCGAAGGATTTGAACATAGACGAGAAGATTTCATATCTCAAGTCCCTAATAAGTGCAAAAATTAAGCATTACACTTCATGGCTGGTGGTAGTTGATAATGGGAACTCTCTTTCGAGCGGTCATTTGCCTGATGCAGGAAACGAGGCGTGGGCAAGGGGCCAGATGCTAATAACAACGCAGGGCACTGCGTCTATGCCGTTACCAAGCTCTTCCGTACAAAACATTTCTGTCAGCGCAGGAATGCAACCTAACGACGCATGCTCTTTGCTGAGCATTCTTTCTGATATCCCAATTAATGACATAGAGAAAGAAGTTGCTAAGGTATTAGACTACCAGCCACTTGCCCTAGCGGCTGCAGCCACGTATGTGCGACAAGTTCGTCAGTGTAAGGCATCCTCGAAATTTGGCTGGAGTGACTACCTGAAGAAATTGGAAGAGGGGAAACGAAGTGCTACTGAAATCATTCTTGCTGAGATCAATCCAAGCTATCCAAACTCCATGACCAAAGCCATAACACTCGCTGTCGAAAAGGCGATGGCGGACGATATAATTTTCCATCACACATTCAATTTTCTCTCTGTGTGTGCATTACAGCCGATCCTTCAAGAAGGTGTTATCGAGTACATCAGAGCAGTAGATGAAGCTTTTGAAGATGAAGATATGATCAGAATGAGAATGAATCAATGTTCATTATTGCTGATTGAAGAAAAAGAAGAGGTAGAAGAAGAAATGAGTAGTGTCTATATTCGAGCTCATGGTGTTGTTCACGATGTTATTAAATCTGCGACGAAAGATTGCACAAAGGATGAAGTTTACGAAGTGATATATGGGGCTGTAATGTCATTCTCAAAGTTTAAAAAATTCGATTCTATTGATGTGGGAACAAAATTAGCTCCCCATTTAAAGATGTTAAGCTTAAAACTTGAACACGTGGTAATTAGAAGAGAAAAGCCAGAATTCTCCGAAAGAGCACTTAAGTCTTTGAGTTCATACGCTGGTGGCCTTTGCACCCTCGGTGACATGTGCCATGACCATAGTGAGTTTGGAGCAGCGATAGTCTTTTATAAATTGCAGTTAAAAATGATTGAATCAAGTCACGAAGGAGAGGACCTGAAAAAAGCAGCATGTTACAGCAAATTGGGTATTGTACATAAGGAGCTGGGCAAAACAGATCAAGCAAAAGACTACCATAATCATGCACTGGAGATTCGTCTGAAGAGGCTGGGACCTGATCATGTCGATGTTGCAGCCTCTTACAACAATCTGGGAAATTTACACAGTGACCTGGGCGAAACAGATCAAGCAAAAGACTACTATAATCATGCACTGGAGATTCGTCTGAAGAAGCTGGGACCAGATCATGTTGATGTTGCAGCCTCTTACAACAATCTGGGTATTTTACACAGTGACCTGGGCGAAACAGATCAAGCAAAAGACTACTATAATCATGCACTGGAGATTCGTCTGAAGAGGCTGGGACCTGATCATGTTGATGTTGCAGGCTCTTACAACAATCTGGGTACTTTACACAGTGACCTGGACGAAACAGATCAAGCAAAAGACTACTATAATCATGCACTGGAGATTTATCTGAAGAAGCTTGGACCTGATCATGTTAATGTTGCAAAGTCTTACAACAATCTGGCTACTTTACACAGTGACCTGGGCGAAACAGATCAAGCAAAAGACTACTATAATCATGCGCTGGAGATTCGTCTGAAGAAGCTGGGACCTGATCATGTTAAGGTTGCAGACTCTTACAACAATCTGGGTATTTTACACAGTGACCTGGGCGAAACAGATCAAGCAAAAGACTACTATAATCATGCACTGGAGATTCGTCTGAAGAAGCTGGGACCTGATCATGTTCATGTTGCAGACTCTTACAACAATCTGGGTAATTTACACAAAGCGCTGGGCGAAACAGATCAAGCAAAAGACTACTATAAGCGTGCACTGGAGATTCATCTGAAGAGGCTGGGACCTGATGATGTTCATGTTGCAGCCTCTTACAACAATCTGGGTAGTTTACACAGTGACCTGGGCGAAACAGATCAAGCAAAAGACTACTATAATCATGCACTGGAGATTCGTCTGAAGAAACTGGGACCTGATCATGTTAAGGTTGCAGCCTCTTACAACAATCTGGGTAGTTTACACAGTGACCTGGGCGAAACAGATCAAGCAAAAGACTACTCTAAGCGTGCACTGGAGATTCGTCTGAAAAAACTGGGACCTGATCATGTTAAAGTTGCAGCCTCTTACAACAATCTGGGTATTTTACACAAAGCGCTGGGCGAAACAGATCAAGCAAAAGACTACTATAAGCGTGCACTGGAGATTCATCTGAAGAAGCTTGGACCTGATCATATTAAGGTTGCAGCCTCTTACAAGAATCTGGGTAATTTGCACAGTGACCTGGACGAACTCCAAGAGGCGAAGCATTGTCTTGATCGTGCACTGCTAATTTTTATTTCGAAATACGGTCAAGATCATGTTAGTGCACGAGAGGTCAGGAGGAACTTATCTCGGCTACAGAAAGGGAGGTACGTCGTGGAGTAAGGGTTAAGCTGCTTTGAAAAGAAGAAAAGATGGACCTGTAGATAGTCTAGAAACTGTGCTAATTTATAAACGGTGAAGGCCTTTAATTCTGTTTAGACGTTGCGGTCCCTTTTTCTGGAGAAGTTTCGCCAAAATCTAGACCGTTTTGATATTTTCGTTATATTTGATATCACTTGAGCTTCTTCTATCCTGATCTGCAAACTCTATGATCGGACACAGTTTAAAGACGTTTCCTTGCTTGCAGTCCCACGGTACAGGACAAAATCGTTTATGAGTCGCCATTTAGTGCTGCTTCTTCTGAATTATGACTTTTGACTGATTGGCTTGTGTACATATCACTCTCTTCTTATCAGCAACGTATATTTATAAAGTAAAAGGTGGGCTGGTGGTTTCGTTATGTTTTATATTTGATGGAACTTAAACCAAAAACAGGCTCCTCCTGTAAGACGGAGTATAATTGACAAAGTTTCCAAATGAATAGCTCAGGACTTCATAGCACTGTAGATCTCAGTCTGAGAAGTTTAAAAGTATTGTAATAGGTTAAGAGACTCCTTGTGGTATTACCTTAGAATTTAAATTTTCGTTGAAGTGGAGACAATCGCTTTATCTATTATTTTTTCATACATTCTTAGATGAAAGTCGCGCGTTAACTACAGAGTGTACGAGGTGCTTCGTTTAATCGGGATGATTAGGTCTAGTAATGTTGGTTTCGACTCGGTGCATCTCAGTTCACCGATCTTTAGAGTAATGACGGACTACATATACATTAGCCTTTTCTGAGAGCTTACGTGAGTTTATATATCTGTTTTGCGGTCAAATGTGATATCGTAAGAGATGATGTTTTATTCAAATACGCAGACATTTTTTTGCATCAAATAGATCCTTGTGTTGTTATTATCTCTCGATTTTACTTTTGGAGCGTGCAGTGGCCCCTCCCCACCCAGATGATTCAAGCATGATTTGTTTTAGCGTCGCACTTTTGGCAAGCTCGTTATCTTTTTTATATATTGAGTGAAACCCGAAGAGATTGTCAAACTTTAGCAGCGGCTTCAGTTGTGTATCCCTGGCGCTTGTTCCATTTTTTTGTCCCCCTTCCCCAGGCCAAAAATCTTTATGTACACCTTTGGTTTAGATCCGTTGGTGAGGTCGCCGTGTACGTCGTTCCCTCCGGTTTGATGACTCTGTTTATGACGTAGACAAGTCACATGGACTTTTGTTCGATCATAAAACAGTAAACGTATGTGTTTTCTGAAGCTTTCGATTACAATGTTCTTCTTTACCTTTTTCATTTTCAATTGTGAACATTTGTGAAAAAAGGAAAAACTCAGAGCTTTGAAAATGGCGTTTCGTCGCGGAAAGTAAAATGGATAGAGCAAAGACGCACAACACACACAAAGAATAAAGCATATTTTATCATGAATTTGCAACTCTACATCACACTTATAGGTCGTGGCAGTACAGACCCTGCAGCGTTCGGTCCATCCAAACCCAATGAGGGCCAATATGCCCCAAGACAGTTGGAGCAAGTGAGGTTAATAAGAAATGATTTATTAGAGGGCAGTCTGACCAAACTTTGCCGATTTTCGAGAACAAAAATACACGGTGTTCAGGCGGATTGCAATTTGAAAAAAAGTTGATCGTTTATTTAAGGAAAACCGACAGTAAAAGTTTAAAACAAACATGGAGGAAAAGCCAGTAGAAAAAACCACGTCGTAACTCACTGAACGGCGCATGCGTGCACGCGACTACATAATAATACGTCGGAACACACGGCCTACGACCGTTTCTGCGAAAACGGTCCGTATGGCAAAATCCCAACCGAGTAAAAACTAATCAGAGCGCTCGGATTTACCTCAAGTCTACTTGGCCGTATAAAACTATCAAAGTGACCCTATGGGGGACCCATAGATATATTATGCAGAATACAATTGTTTATTTCATGCGGTCAAGTCTAAGGTTAAAAATTAAACGTGATATTTAATTCTTATACCCCCTTAACGATGAGTAAGTTCTTAATAGGGAATAGTCGGTAGTTCAAAATTTGGTAATTGTTTGTCCCACCTACATGTCCGGCACAAAATTAGCCGTCATCCCTACAACAATAGCTTTACCATTATTGGTAAGGTACATGTCATCGGTGCCATGAGGCAGTTTTCATGAAGCAGAATACAAATTAACATTTGAATCAGTGTCTGAATGATTAAGATATCGTGTTTCGATGAATTGTTGTGCAAACTTTGGTAAAAAGTAGAAACATTTTTCAAAGCACTTTGAATGGATAACTAATGGCTAGTGTTTCGAGACAAGGGCTACCTAAATTTAAACTGATAAGAACGTCTTGGGCAGAGATTCGATGGCCCGAAAATGTAGGCAGCGTAAATCATAGATCACGAATTATGGATAAACCCAAGAGGAACATAAATTGTTTAAATGGAGGCTTGTTTTAAACAGTAACAAGGCGACACCACAACATCAGAAGCTACATTCCCAACACTTTGCGAAAACTCATGAGCTACTTAAACGTGCACCTGCTCTTTTATACAGAGAAGATGTAGCAGACGGGGCCTTTTGTGTTAATTGTCCTTCTCTAAGAAGACTAGAATGTCTAACCCTTTGCAGGTGTCATAGCAAAAGTAGCGAATGCTCCTGAGTTATATCAAGTATAAAGGCACACACATAACCTCTGCCAGACTGTTAACTCGACAGTGGAGGATCGTAAACGCGATATTAACTGTGGTCACACTACAGGGTTTTGTCCTAGAGAAACTTGACTTGTTGACAGTTTCCCTAGGGAAACTCAAATTTGCAAGTGTGACCGATTTTTTCCTAAGTAAATTACCTCGGGAAAGTTTTATCGTCTGGGGCTTGAAAACCGCAAGAGAACAAAAGAATGTCCTGTGGATTTCCCTTGACAACTACCCTAAAAAGCAGAAAGAGGGAAAAATCAAATCCCAATGGACGCTCCGACCAATGGACGCTCGTCGGCGATCGCGCTGGTGACACATCCGGAATTATCGTGTTGTGAAACTAATTTAATGTAATTACAAGATTTATCTCTCTTCCCGTCGCGAAACTGAAACAAATTTCATTGACAGTGAGATAAAAATAGACGTAAAGTAGGGTAAATTGAATAAACGAAATAAAATAACTAGAAGAAAGAACAGTTTAATTAATGAATGACAGGGTTGTATAAAATTTATGTATTATTATATTTAATATTTTAAATGGTTATTTTTATTACTAATTATTAACCACACCCACGACTCTTACCCACACCCACACCCACACCCACACCCACACCCACGACCCACACCCACACCCACGACCCACGACTATTAGTCAAACTCTGAGTTTTTAGTCAGTCGACTTGTGCACAATCAGTTTTCCTTTGTGTATACAGTGTGTAATTACCAGATTTATCTATCTTTCTTTTGTCATTGATGTTATCAGACGAGATCTCGAAATTTCTCTTCCTTGGCCCTTGACTTTAGCCGCAAATATAGAATTCACGAGCGCTATCGCAGTTTTAACGTTATAGTACTTCTACTATATGAAATCATTTATGGTACAATCGTACAAAGCAACTCCGGTACAAAGCATCTCGTTAACACAGACCTCGAAAACGCAGACCGCAGACCGCACAGCTAGAAAAACGTGTACACAGTGTGTAATTACAAGATTTATCTCTCTTCCCTTTGTTATCAAACGAGATCTCGGAATGCGTCGCGAAACTGAAACTCCTTATAAATGGTCCACATACTGGTCCAAAAAATGGTCCAAAAAATAGTCCAAAAAATAGTCCAGTCCATATTTTACCCTATGCCAAAACACTATCGTATTTGCACCATGGAAAAGAGGAAACAAAGATTGTATCTGTTTTTTTCGCTTTTAAGGTGCATATAGAAAGTGGTTTTTAAAAAGATGTATGATATAATAGCGGAAATATGTAAAACTAATTTCATTGACAGAAAGATAACAGATAGAAATAGACGTAAAATAGGGAAAATGGAATAAACAAAATAAAATAACTAGAATGACGGGGTTGTATAAAATTTATGTATTATTAGATTTAATATTTTAAATGCTTTTTTATTATTAAGTTCGTGATGTTACTTTTGAAGCTGTATTATAATCTAGTTTTATTGTATTTATAATCTTTGAATAGTTACATTGTTCGACTAGTTAGTTCTATTTTTAATCTCTATGGCTTAGACTGTATTACTTACTAATCTTTAGTTTTGAGGGCCACTGGTTTATCAGCGCCAGCTGTTATGTGTATACCCTCTTTAAATAAAGTCGATTATTATTATTATTATTATTATTATTATGCAGTATACACGTTTGGATGCTATTGAGCTAAGCAAGATAGGGCGAAAATTCGTAACCTATCTGCATGACATTATTATTATTATTATTATTATTATTATTATTAAGTATTGAACCACACCCACGACTTTTACCCGCACCCACACCCACACCCACGACCCACGACTTGTACCCACGACCCACGACCATTAGTCAAACTCGTTGTGTGAAATTCTGAGATCTCGTCTGATAAGATAACTGACAAAAGGAAGATAGATAAATTCACCACTAACATACTGTATACACAAAGGAAAACGTAAAGCAACTGATAGTGCACACACAAGTCGACTCAAAAGGCACACGGATAACTCAACAGAGAAGGATCGTAAACGAAGTATTTTAAATATAAATTAAAGTCCAGTGTTTACGTGGCAGTTTCGCTTTCGCATAACGGAAATTCCGATATCTCGTCTGATAAAATGAATGACAGAAGGAAGATAGATAAATCTGGTAATTACACACCGTATACACGTTTTTCGGGGTGTGCGTTTTCGAGGCGTGCGGTCTGCGGTCTGCGTTTTCGAGATCTGAGAGAATATTGCTTTGTACGATTGTATCAAAAATGATTTCATATAGTAAACGCACAAACATTAAAATTGCGATGGCGCTTGTGAATTCTATATTTACGGCTAAAGTCAAGGGCCAGGGAACGGAAATTCTGTGATCTCGTCCGATAAGATTAATGACAAAAGATAGATGGATAAATCTGGTAATTACACAAAGGAAAACTGACGGGGTGCAAGTCGGCAAAAGGCACGCGCATAACCTATGCCAGATAACTCAACAGTGGAGGATCGATAGTAAAAGCGATATTTTCAATAAGAATTAAAGTCCAGTGTTTATGTGGCATTTTCGCTTTCGCATGGCTAAAAATTTAAAGAAACGCCGCGGCAAAGCGCAAAATGTTGATGTAGGAGAAGTCAGTCGAAAAACCGATTAAAATAATTATTACGATCGAGTTAAAGCTCCATTAACCAGTAGTGTTTACAATTACAACCACCTACCACCCCTCCTTGAGTAATGACAGTCTTCCCCCACCCTCCCTCAGTACTTGTCGACTGCACCCATCCCTCCCCGAGTACTAAAGGTGTGCCTCTTCCCTTCTAAAATGGTCCAAAAAATGGTCGAAGAAATGGTCCAAAAAATAGTCCAAAAAATCGTCCAAAAAATAGTCCAGTCCAGTCCATATTTTACCCTATGACGGTTACCAGTGTGTCGCCGTACCCGCGACCACAATGTGACAAAAATAATAAAGATTTTGTTACTCTTACTTAGCAAACGACGAAGGGAGACGTGATTATCTAGATAACGCTGAACATGCTGCACTAACGACACCTTTTTTCGTTTCTTCTTCGTGCCCGAAAAGCAAAGGTCGAAAATATTGTAAATGCAGAAATTAAAAGAAGATCAAAGCGGTCTACAAAAAACATTATAGCAAAGACAGTTTTATCGCCGGAAACGAGGAACTGCACGAGGAGTCGCTTGATGTTAGAAGGGTTTAAAAAAACAGTAATAATTAAAAATAATTAGAGATATTATCGAAGAAATCACTTAATAAGGTTTTTGCGACATCATGTCGCCGTTATCACATGATTACTGCAATGGGCAGTTTGCAGTCAGCTATCGCTGCCATGAAGGTTAAATGAGGGAGTTATATACAGACCTATGGCTGATGCAAGGAGAAATTTCTGATACGGATGCAGACTGCTTTAGTGAAGATTACGGGCGCTGGGATTTCAACTGGAAACGTTCAGTTCATTTGATTCTTTCGTTTTCTAAGAGGAGAAAGTTTGTGAAAGATTTGATGCCAGTGCCTCTCAGATATTTAACAAATGGTAAACACCACAGCGTACACTATTGAGTTATGGATGCACGCGGGAGGTTGATAAGCACGAAAGAAGTGTAAGAGTAGCTCGAGGCGATAGCCGAGAGCGACTTTAGCTTCTTGGGTGCTTAGCAAACCGCTCAAGTGCATCCATAACTCAATAGTGTACGCTGTGGTGTTTACCATTTGTTTTATAACATAACATTTATACATTGTAGCTAAAGCGTTCCCTTTTATTTAACAAATCTTACGTGACCAGAAAAAACAAGCGCGCGCGGAAAAATAGTCTTTGCATTTGCTCACGTCAGCAGCGTACACCCATGGGCAAATGGGGGACGCTAAATTGACCAATCAGAGCGCGCGCCTTACTTTGGTTATGTTATAATAAAAAATGAGCTTGTCGCCATGTTGATGAAAGTGAATGGATAGAAAAGTAGCGACAGATTACTTGGTTCTAACTTAATGTTTGATGTTTTGCACCTGACCTTTCACAAATGTTGAATGCATTCCAGTAATTTTGAATCGGAGCACTTTCAGATCGAGTGTTGAGAAACCAAATCAAGGAATTTAAAACAGCAAATCAGAAGAAAGGAAAGTTTCCCAAGAGCCAATGAGAAATAAAAGTGAAATTACGACATTCGATTGAAATTGCTCTAAAGGACAAGTACAATGATCTTATCCTTGATTTTTTCACCGTTATTGAGCTCCTGGACAAAACTACCCCGCTCCGATCTCTGTCTCAGTTAAAACTTCCATCACCTCGATAGCGCGAAACTAAAAGGTATCCAATGTATCTTTCACGTTAGTTCACCTCCTGAAAAGCAGCCCCCGCTTCTTTACATGGGACATTTCAGCCAACGGAATTCTTCATGAAACACACTAAAATGTTACATACCCCATTTGTAAGGTTAACCCTTGAAGTATGCAATCATTTCCATGCTAAACATCTTAACACTAAGAAGGATCTAAACGGTCACTGATCATGAATCTTTTTAATTTTTTTTTTGTTTTAGCTTCAAGGCATTTACAAGCGAGTTGAAAGAAATTTTCTATTCTAATCACTATTTCAATATGTATCTTAGAGAAAGCCCGATTTTGATCCACTTTTTCTGTCACACAACGGTGCAAAATCAATGTTGCGTGACAGAGAAAAAGCGTGACAAGAGGACTACGATTGCGCTCCCTGCTGGCAAAAAAACTGCTCAATACCGTTTTAAATATTGTATATACAATAAAGGATTAATCAAGTATAACAAATACGTTGATATCATGTTTCGAAATAAAGAATCAACATAACTGGAAATAAATTGATCCGGTTAATAAACCCTTCAACCTCAGTCACTAACATCTAATTTCCCATTACAATATCACTTCTAAATCAAACGTTACGGTTATGAGTAAAAAGACAATAATCTCAACTGAGTGAAGCTCTGGATGGTAAAAAAAAATTTCTTCGCGTCAGTACCATCACTAATGTAAAGCACAGTATGGGGAACATGCCTACCGATGTTCAGGGAGCGTAGAGGGCTAAAGGAGGTCTTCCTTGAATCTCCCAAGATTTTCTACAATCTAAATTTGTGCATAAGTGGGATGATAGTGTTTTCCATTGTTGATATAAAACCTTGTTGACGCAGTTTTCAAAATTTGGCTGAATTGAAGATAGCTAAAACGAAGTTTAGCTAAAGAAGGGCAAACTGTTGCTTTCACAACCGGCCGACTGTTATTCAGGTACAAGCTACAAAAAAAATTATGAGTTTGGTTACGATATCCTTCTACTAGCAAACATGGCGATCAAACATGGCGGTAAACACACGATCAAACATGGCGGTACACACACACACACAGACACACACACAGACGCACACACACACACACACACACACACACACACACACACACACACACACACAAAAACTATAATTGCATCGATCTTTCTAACACTAAATACCTCATTTTCGTTCACGCCAAAAAAATTAAACTTCAAAAGATCGTTTTTGATAAATCAAAGACAGTTTGTTTCACAATTTGTGGCAGGTGTAACCTGGGGGAGGAGAGGGGGGGGGGGAAACTGCCTGGAAGGGAGGTAGTCTGGTACTGTCTCCCTTTTTTTCCCCTTCCTTTCCCATCTCCTATCATATCTACCTGTCGGAGTAATCTGTAATCTTCGTGACTTTCGATGGTCTAGCATTTAAATACTCAGGCATTAAAGGGATACTCTCCACCAAATGTTAACATTTAATTAAAATGTAGATCTTTTGCCAAAACAACTACTGGAGGAAGAAAAAGTTCCCTAAAACCTTTCATTCGATTGAAATCCTGGTGCAAAAGCGCGAAATTCACTCAATTCAAAGACCGGAAGTTGAAATGGCTCCTAGTTAAACATAGCCTGCGAACAGGCTCCCCGTTTAATCAGACGTGGGGACACAGAAACCTTCCCCTTCCTTCCCCTGCTTCGCGCCCTCCAAGCCGGGAGCCTGTTCGCAGGCTAAGTTAAACACGTAATCAATGACGTAATAGGAGAACTGAAAAACATACGAGCGATCGTAATGGAGTCCAACTCTAGAGATTCGAGTTTTTCCTTTTCGGATTCATCGTCGGTGATCGAGAGTGCAGACGCTCAAGGAACTGAACCTTATATGTGTTTGAGCCTTAAGACAGTGAGGCTAGTTCTGACTCCTCGAAAGAACCAGATTAAGCCGATCCATTCGAGCGACTACGAAACAGATTGGTAAGCGATTTCTCTGAGTTACCGTCAATTTTCGCCTTTTGGCGAAATCTCCTCGTTTGTCACTTCACAAAGTGAAGTGATTGTTAGATTTGAGAAATGCAGCAGTGTTTGGCCTTAAAAGTGTAGGACCTCAACTTGATTAGACCGGCATTTGTTTTTAACACAATAAAGCTTCTTTCACATTCGCTGCACGTGTTATGTAAATCTTAAACTTGCGTAATTCCTCATTCTTTTACTTCTTCTTCACCTTCTTCCTCTTGATCCGAATTTTCCTCCTCACCCTCAACCGGGGTCGACGTAATAAACTCCTTGAGCGAAGTGCGTTGTGTGCTTTTACTCTTTACTGGAACAGACGTCTGACAACCTGCCAAGTTATTTTAGCGTGCGGTTTGGTTACTTTCTTCGGGACGGTCAAACTACTGTCACAACAGATTTGTATTTTTATGTATTTTCAAGTGACTAAATTTGCCTCTAGCGGTACGACTGCTCCGAAATTGCACAGAGACATCTTTCCCTATTTTGGGAGTTTGGGTGCTGACATCTTGAGCTTGGGGTGAGAATTCTACCGATGCAAAACCAAATTGTTCGGTAACTCTCTTTGGAAAGGGAGAGGTGTTCATTTTCTATATGTGCATCGAGGATCTGGAACACGCATCGGGTAAATGAGTTGGGTTATAAGTTTGAAAGAGCTTTTTGCTGCATTTTTCATTCAATGAATACAGGTTCATATTTGATATTATATATGCAAGGCTAAAAAGATTAAGAAAAGTTATTAAAATGCTAAAACCAAACCTTTTCGGCTGTTTGTCATCTTCAGGGTTGAAAGTGTTGACCGTCTGTACATACATACATATCTTATGTGATTCCCGATGGGAAAGGTCTGGAGACATAAGAAATGAATTGTTTGTTCAAACTGGGGTGGAATTGTTGGATCATTAGCCCCTCGACGATCCTACGCTTGTGGAATGTTTCTGCTGAGGGGAGAACACGCCAAGTGAAAGAATGTGATGGATTTTCCCGCAAGTGTTTTGCAGGTTCAGAGGTGTGAGTAGGACAAGTTTATATTTCTTTTACAGGTAATACATACCCCCTTGCAGTTTTCCGTTTTCTGTATGCTCCACGTAGTTGTTGTCGATTTTGTTTTGATAATCCCGCGCCAGTGTCATGGACTTGTGAAGATGAGAGTTTTTTTTTCCGTCCTCGAGCCTTTGTTTCTTTTTTACAGGCGGATAAATATAAAGAATTAAGGGAACAGCATTGTATTTTAGAAAGGGCTTTCGTCTTTAAACCCATAGATTTCGCCAGAACCGACTGTTCCTCAAAAGAATCTGTAGTGAAGTATTGAATGCTGCACAGACGGCTAGAGTTCGTTGGGTTCTCAAAATCGGATCGCGTGTTTTTCACGGCTCTCGTCCATAACCTAGCGAAATTAGGATCTTCGGGTCATTTATGAAGGCTTACACCATCGCTACGCGTATTGGAACATCCACCGGCCACACATCGTTGCGGTATTATTGTATTTTTGGGGCGCGTTTTTTATTGAAGAAATCTCGGTGCTCTTGTGAAAGAAATCTCAACGGAAGTTAAATGAGTTGTCCCTTCTACGTCACTTCCGTTGGGAGGCAAAGCCCTACGCTCGAACCACGCGTTGAGAAAAGTTTCAAATTTAAACGAAAACAACAAAAGATTTACCCTTTCTTTCAACAGCTTTGTTTTACTTAAGTTGTTATCCGTCTTTTCGCAAAAAGTCATCACAGGCGAGAGAGTATCCCTTTAAGCTTGAATTAACAAATGGTGAACGGCATAGCGTACACTATTAAGTTATGGATGCACGCGGGAGGTTGCTAAGCACGAAAGAAGCGTAAGAGTCGCGCGAGGTGATAGCCGAGTGCAACTCTAGCTTCTTGAGTTCTTAGCAAACCTCCCGAGTGCATCCATAACTCAATAGTGCACGCTATGCCGTTCACCCTTTGTTTTATAACATAACATTGATACATTGGAGGAACAGAAGTCCTTTAATTGAGCTACATCGCAAAAAAATGTTTTGTGTAGTCTTACATGACAAGAGAAAACAAGCGCGCGAAAATTCATTCATAACAACTAACTGCACACCAGCAACTCGATAAAGTTTAATCACGCTTCCTGAAATACCGACCAAAAGCCTCTTTAATTTATGAGCTCTGAATCCAACAAACTGTGAAAGAGTTCAGCAGAACTATGAACAAACTTTGGTGTTTACCATTTTTTTATTAACATAACATTGAAACATTGTAGCAAGAGTTCCCTTTTATTTAAAAAATCTTACGTGATCAGAAAAAACAAGCGCACACGCAAAAATAGACTTAGCATTTGCTCACGTCAGCAGCATATACCCACTGGAAAATAGTAGATGATGAATCAACCAATCAGAGCGCGCGCTTTGCTTTGGTTATGATATAAATGAAAATGGAAAAATCAATAGACGAAATTTCTAAATATGTCTCTTACGACTTGTTCCGATACCAGTGATGAAAAAGAATAAACTTTCGACAGCACTAACATAACAGCTTTCACAAAAACAGTATTTTCAAATAAAATTGCAGTTTCTATGCTATCTTTAAGCTCTATAATAAAAGCAACAAAAATGACTGAGATTTGCCACACACGTACAGTGCGAGTAACCATTCTAAGCAACAGGGGTTCTCCCACTTTACGCGTGCGCACTTGCCCTCTTGTGCCAATTCCGTAGTCTGTGGAACTATAACTAAAATCCATTCGACCGTCAACCCTACGAAACACAAAACGTTTGTATGTAAGACTGAGAAATTAATACTTGTATCATCATAGTGTACGATCCACACAATGGGGTGAACAGCGGAGAAGGCAATAAATGCAATGAGATCATTTACTTAAAGTCTACAAGTCTTTTTCAAAAACATAAGCCATCTTATGTCAAAAGCCCTCTGTACATAACTCTATCAAAAAAATATGTAGCACAGAATCTAAGCTTTATGTAGCTTAATGTATTGAGAGAATTTAACTGTACATACAAAAAAAATCCTGGTAATTGTACTTTTCAGCTGTTTATACGCAGCATCAGTGAACAAATAGGAAAGAGGTGAAAAAATAAAATATAAATTAGTGGTCTGCATACACTGATAGAGATGAGATCTACATACAACTTAATGGTACAACAGTCTCTCCTATGGGTACTGAGTAAACTTTAAAAAAACATAGAACTTATTTATAAAGAAGCTACATAGAGAGAATTTATAGTACTGCATGTGGGTCATATGCCCACGAAAGATCTTTTTGATTTATGATTTTTCTTGAGCATTGTTGCCCATATTTAATATCAAATATACATTTCAAGATTTTAAAACCCACAATAGGTTTTTTTTCATTTTGAACATCTAAAATGCAATTCTCCCGACTTACAATTGGTGTTTCATCAATTGATACCTACAGTGTACACGTACTAGTTGATATTTTACTTTCTTCTTTTACACGTAGTTTATCGCTTGCTCATGAACTGATCAATTAGATTAAACAGAAACTAACTACGTTTCTAATAAAACTACATGATTTGTATATTCTATATAAAAAATGGAAATGAAGTGCATAAAGAGGACCTATTGAATCATGTTCATTACTGTTTCAAACCTTTTTCTTTGTCCTTCTTTCTCTTTTCAGCAATGTGGATGATTAAGAAAAGAACAAGGGCTTCAACAACGATACCAATAAAAGGCCACAAAGGGCCCAATGGATCTGTTAAAACAAAACAAAAAAGCAAACAATAAAACAACATGATAACATTGACAGGTCAAACCATATGTTGAACAAAACCTACGAGAGGCTGTGGGATTCTTTAGGACTGATACTGTAGTATAACTTGCAATCACATGATATGTTGTGCTAAGAAATGCCATCATTCAATTATTATATTTTGAATCAAATGAAAGCAACTGGCATTTCAAGAATCATAATGCTGATAATAATCAAAATAACCAAAATAGTATTAACATAGACACTGATAATTGTAGTGTTATGGATAATACTCAAAATGATGACAATGATAATTATTATAATAATAAATAATGGTAACATGACCAAGTAGATTCCAATTGGGTCTGACTAATCGTACCGGTGATTAACGAAATCAGACAAACATGGAGAAGGAGTCTGATTTGTCAGTCACAGCTGAAAAGTAAAGCTGTAAGTACAAGCATGGTTGTTGCTATGGCTATTGTGATAAATTCTGTGATTGGTGGATATATAAGCTGAGTGGACGTAGAATGATTGGCTGCTTTAGTTGTCTGATTACAGCCAACTGTCTGATTTCACTGCAAAGGAATAATAAGTGAAAAATAAAACAACAAATGCACTGATCCCAGTTAAGGAAATTGCAATGACTATGATCACACTAATAATAATGATAATAATAACAACATTACCTGTGTGCTACTACATGTAAATGCAGCTGACAGTGATAAATCTGAGGAAAATTAAACATAAATGTACATGTAAACCATTTGCTACCTTTCTATAATATCAAGAAATGAATAGATATTCTAGTCTTCTCGGATAAGGACGAATAAACCGTAGGCCCTGTCTCCTGCAGGGTTAGGGGTAGGAGACGTTAATTCACCACGCACAAGATAACTGTGTGGTGGATGTTCTCCCATGGGATGGGATGGGTGGCATGTATTTCTAGGGGGCGTAATCAGCCTCAACAACCCGAGTTGAAATAAAGTTACCTGTACCTACTACCATGACATAATCCTTTCATCCCTAACGGTGACTTAAGCATCTACACATAGAATGTAATTTCTCCAAGCTTACAAGACCACCTTGAATCAAACATCAAGGTGACGAGAATTAAAGAAATGATCACCAACTAAAGAGTTTCTTGATTTTTCGACAAATTCTCCTCCTCAGTAAAAGAGGAGATATATACAGAAGAGAATGAAGAATCTAGATGTTGTCGGTGTTGGGGTACAAAGTATGTCACAGTAATCTCGTGAGTGCTTTCTTTAACGCCCCTTGCTTAACCAAATTAACTAATGAATAGATGCAGGAGACGGGACCTACGGTTTATTCGTCCTTATCCGAGAAGACTAGAATGTCTATCCATTTCTTGATATTATAGAAAGGTAGCACATTCTCCTCAGTTTTTTTTAAGACCTTGAGTGTTGGTCCGGCCGGGGCTCGAACCATCGACCTTGACCTCACGCACAACAGTCCAGCGCTCTAACCAATTGAGCTAACCGGGAGGCGGTTAGGCATTTACTCTGGTTTACAAGGAAAAAATGGTAAATAGAGATCGACATGTCGTCTATGTACAGTACATGTAATGTAAAAATTGGGCCATTGAAATTTCACCAGGACACTGTGCTGGGTAGCCTTAAAATTTTGTGATCTCTAAAGCTGAATGAACCTTCCCAGGTATGCTGTACCAAGGAAAATGTCTCACACGACCAAATGCTTTCCCTTCAACTCCCAGAAGTGACTGCAATGTAACCTCTCCGTACAAATTTAAAACTCAGTCTATTCAGCCAACAACTGAAGCAAGATGTTTTCTCCTTCTCGTGACAACAATTAAACAACAAATATCCTGGGATCACTAGGTTCATACAAAGCAATTTATCAGTTTAAAGGTGTTAGCTATGATGTAATTATAATTGTTCAAATTTTCTAAACTAGCTATGATTAGAGATTTACATTTCCAATCAGATAATCAGATGCTGATACAGGTATTTATAGAAATAAATTAAATTATAAAACTGTGTTTTCATCATGGGTACTTTACTTTCTATTTAATAATGGTATGGCTGTTGGCAGTCAGGGTACTTTAATTTTTGTTTAATAATGGTATGGCTTTTAACAAGCAGGGTATTACAGAATTGATTGAATGCTTATTAGCCCAAGCAGATTCTTAGTGGCCATACAAAATGTACAATGCAGCTCTTTTACCCCTTTAAACTCCCGTGAGTGATTAAGACAGAACTTTCTCTTCACAGTATCAAATAAATACAAAATCACACTGACAAGTCATGAGAAGAAAGAAAAATATCAATAAGGGGATTATTAGTTGATCCAATACTAAATTCACCGAAGTAACAGCTAGCAGAAGAATTGAATGGCAGACAGTAACAAGAATTACTTATAAGGTCTTGCAATAGTGCATTGTACTTACTCTTAATAACTGTGTAATCTGTAACGTTGTACTCCTTAATATGCCTCAGCTTTACTTCCAAAAGGCAGGTGTACTTTCCCCCGTCTTGGACACCAACCTTTATAAGATTCAGAGGGGCTAAAAAGTCCTGTTTCACATCTGGATCTGGATTCCGCACACTCACCAACAACTTCCCATCTTTAAACCAGGAAATCCTCTTCAGTGGGGTGCTGAATTCATTTCCTCTTCTAGTTAGGTTGCAGAAGATTATAATGCCGTCATCTGGATTAAGAACACTGGAAACTGAGACTTTCACTGTTGGAATTTCATTTCCTGAAATGCAAGAATGTGTAAACCATTACATGAAGATTGTAGTGGCCGACACAAGCGAAGCAAAATTTCGACAACTATGAGTTTCGCAAATGAAGACACACTATGAAGCGAGGATATATTTTATGGTCAAGCCTTGAATCGTTTTATTTAACGTAGTCGTGGTATCCAAATACTTATCATAAACTACAATATGAATTTATAAGGAAGAAGCTAAGCTACATGCGAATAGACAAACTAACATTCCAAACGTTCCAATATAAAGGCAAGATGCAAAGCTAGCTAAAACCTCAATATATATAAAGGCAAGATGCAAAGCTAGCTAAAACCTCAAACAAACTCACAAACGAACTATATATAAGCTCAAGGAAAGGAACATTAGCACTTACATAACAGTCCCACTTGTAAGAATTGAACCAAAACAAACTTCAATATAAGGTAGGTATTCGGAAGAGAAACGGGAGATCCAAACAGACACTTTTACTCTAACACAGAAAACTGTAGTCTTACGGTAAATATGACAACAACCATTAAACAAACCGCCAAATGATAAACTAAAAACTTCAACTACTCTCCTCTAAAAATCACACACGTCAATGTTAAAAAAGGGTCCGTGTGATTTGCTTACGATATTACTTCGTAATCTCAAAGCACGCACACACGAGTCGCGCGTGCACAAGTTTGTTAACGTCTTCTTAACAGTAGGCAAAAGGCGTGGCAGCCGTTACAAAGATGAAGATTATTGGCCAAAAGCTCAAGCATCAGATGGATAGATTTTTCTGTTAACAAATACAATTTGTTTCCCAGTTGGAATGGAGATGGCTTACAGAAAAATTTTGCTGCAAAAGGATTTTTATAAAAAGGTACTTTACCATTTAAGATGAGGGCATAACTTTTTGACGATCACTCACTCTACATGTAAATTGCACATTCAAAGTGAAAAATAACAGGAACTTTGACTCTGAACAATGGCAAGTAACCACACTACAACTTAAGAGCTCATCCTATTCTCAGTGGTTTAAAGGAGATAGCAGTAGTTTTTTTCCCCTCAATAAGATGCCAGTCTTCAGAAAAGTTACCCCCATCCCTTGCATTTCCTTCTGTTTTCTGACAGTTTATTTTTACTCAATTCTATACTATGTGGATAGACACGACATACATAATAGACTTATTTATGCTGTGAGAGTACAAAGTAGTGAAATTTCATCTGAAATGCACAGACTTACTTGTAATAACGCTAACACTAAAGCCATGCCTCTTTGGTGAGCTTACACTTTTCGCAAAAGCATGGCATTCATAGCTTCCAAGATCACCATACTGACTGTCATCCTGAATTGTTACATTCTTCAAAGTCATTGTAGTGTACAATTTAATGTTTCCTCCTACAACGAAAGCAATTAACTTGTTTGCAGGAGGAGAAGAATATGGCTTTGTACTGTACAGATTATAGAGGGGGAGGGGAGGGGGAGGGGAGAGGGAGGGGAGGGGGAGGGGGAGGGAAGGGAAGGTGGAGGGAAGAGGAGGGGAGGGGAGGGGGGGTCCTGATCCCATTCCAGGCACAAATTGATAAAAAATTATCATGGCATCAAGTATCCAAGAAAGGAAAAGTTCAAATCTCTCTTGTTATATGTGCGAGGTTTCAGGAAAATCTTGATGTTCTGACAAACTTAAGGAAATAAAATTCATGGGTCACATATGATTCAGGAGGGAAATCATGACTCAACCTCGTTCACACTATTTATGACGATTTTAAGAATCCTGCTTTGGGAGTAAAGTCTGAGATCCAGAGGTTGTTTTGTTTTGTTTTGCTTTGTTTTCTAGAGCCAGATACATTATCTGTAATACAAAGATATACTCACTTATATTCTCTGTTCTTTGATTAAACAAAAATCTATTCCCCCCTAACTTTCTGTATCGGTTAAGATCATCTCTCCTATGAAACTCTATTCTATCTGGTTGAAGTTTACCAGATGCATCAAATGCAATGCAAGTAACGCTTGCTGAGGTGTACTGTGGTGGGTAGATGTTCTCTGGGAAAGGTTCTATAATTGCAAATGGTGGTTCCCCTGGAAAACAAAGAAAAAAAACGAAAAAGAAAAAATGTACACTTACATCTATTAAACTGCAGGAACTGCATATACATGTATATTTGTATCTAGAAATGAGAAACTGGGGTGCTTTTCTGCATGGGGCCGGACAGATGTTAATTTGAAGCTGTAATAGATTTTTGCCCATATTGTAACTTACGAAGCTGTAACGCACAATGTAACCATACCTAAGCTATCTCTAATTGATATTTAAAAAATTGTAAGCCAAAGTGCACAAGTAGATCACTCTAAATAGTTCACACTGCTTTTTGTTGAAGTTCGAATAACGCGCATAAAAATTTCTAGATCATTCCGTTATCAGGTATTGTTATTTAGTAACTGCCCAAACACAGATCCAAAAACAGTAACATCGCAAGTTGTGTCATTTTCAATGACAATTTTTTTAAAAGTCGTCCCTGCCACACTGAAACCATGTATTTTAATCCATCATGACATGAAAAGTTTGAGCAAGACTATAGCAACGCTTTGACAAAAAAATATTGCGATCTCAGAATTCCAGCACAGCAAAAAAATGTGATTTTCAAATCAGTATATCTTAAAGTCTATGTAATGGCGTAAAAATTTTTAGCGCATGAAAACAGTCTTAAATTTCACAAATACGACCTCAAACATCTTTCACTTCCAAATTCATGTATACGATCTTAAGGCCAACGAGCTACTGAAATTTCGTAGAACAAACAACACAATTACGTATGTGGTGATAGTACTCAGTCACGCTTTTAGATTTTTTCGATCAGTTCATCCTAAACTTTTAAAACTTCAAAATCAACATATAAGATTCAAGACACCACCTGCCATTTGTAACCACAAAAAAAGAAAAAAAAACTGCGAGGTTTTCGCTAGAGAAAGCTCGTAAAATGCATCGAGAGATCGAAATTTATTCGTACATTACGACAGTTATACGCTCACAAAGCTTCAAAGAAATTGAAAAACAATGCTGATATGAGATCGCAAATCATCTGGACGAAAGCTTCGGTTCTCTTCAAAGGTTTCAACCTCAGGTGAGGTGAATGCACTGATTTAACTTCACCAACACATCCACTGTGCTGAAAGTAATTTTTCTCTATTAACAGAACATACTTCCTTTCAAATCTTTATTTTGATCGGACATCGTGTAGATTTGACCGGACATTAATTAGCATTATTATACATTGTAGTCACCATCTATCTTCTCATTGGCTAAACGCCTACAGTTAATTCTGGGAAACAGCGCAACCTACAGGTCATTCACTAATCTGTACCTACAGATTAGTGAATAATCTGTAAGTTGCGCGCGCAATACGTGATTTCCGGTGGAGCAATGTCAAGTTCACGGACACCGAGGTAAGAATGGCTTCTCCATTCGCTTCATCGACCCAGGGAGAAATTGAGAAATTACTTGAAGATAAAGATTCGGAAAATACTAAAAGAATGTATGATGAATCAATTATTGGATTCGGTTTTTGTGATACCCGGAATAATCAAGGTCTCGGTTAGTGTTATCAGCCTCAGCCTTCGGCCTCATCTGATAACACTTACCTCGACCTTGATTATTCCGGATATAACAAAAACTTCATTAAAATTATTTAGCATGATAAAATTCACTAGAATAATGATTTTCAAGAACTGCAATTAATTTTTTTATTTCATTATCAGTCTTGAGCATGAACACTTCATTATGCAGTTTTTCTTCATGATACTGCACGGAAACTCTCCACTGAAGTATTTTTTTCGTTCGATATCAGTACTTTATAGTAAACTGATATGCTGGGAAAAAATAAAAGCAATGCCTTAAGTCCTGTTTCCTTATTTGGTTATAAATAAACCTATGCAAGCCCTGAAGGTCACGCCAGAAAGACTGGATTAATTGCAGCGTAACACAAGTCACGATGATACTCTGGGAACACTAAGAACCACAATTCTGACCGGATGGCCAATGCAGAAAGATCAAGTACCAATCAAGATCCGGGAGTAATAGTCTTACCGCGACGAACTTTCAGTACACAATGGTATTCTTTTCAAAGGCTCGAGAGTAGTCATCCCCGGCTAAGTTACTGAGACCTGAAGTCAAATCCAGAAGTCATTCCAGGCATTTAGGAGTAGAAGCTTGCCTGCGTAAAGCTAGAGACACTGTACTCTAGCCTGGTATGAATGCAAAAGGGAGTAACCAAATCAAACAATGTTCAATTTGCAACGAATTTCAAGCTAAAAATCAGAAGCTTTTAATGCAAAGCCATGAACTTCCTAACCGCCCGTGGAGTTGAGTAGCTGCTGACCAGTTCAGATTTCATGACAAAGAATACATCGTGCTTGTTGACTACCACTCAGATTTCAAGGAAGTGCCAAGATTGGAGGAAAACACTTCCAGTTCCGTGATTGAATTATTCTAAGGAACAGTTCAGCCGACACAGCATTCCAGACACACTAACTACTGACAACGATCCTCAGTTTACAAGCCATGAGTTCCATCAGTTTTCAGTCGATTAGGAGTTCACTCACGTATCGTCTTCCCCGCATCATCGCAGATCCAACGGAAAGGCAGAGTCTGCTGTGAAAATTTTCAAGTCTTTGTTCAGAAAACCTCTCAACGACAACAAAGACCCGTGGTTAGCCCTATCGAACCAACGCAACACACCAACAGAGTCCCTCGAAAGTAGCCCTGCACAGACATTGATGTCTAGACGCACCATAACCTTACTACCCTTAACTTCTAACCTACGGTACCCCAAGATTCCAGAAAATGTTAATGCAGAGCTTAATTTGAAAAGGTAAAAGGCTACGTGGTACCATGACCGCACGTCGCGCACCCTACCAGAATTACAAGTTGGGCAAGACGTAAGAGTGGCATCTCTTCAGAGGAATCAAAGGTGGAAAACTGGCGCCTGTATTGAGAAGTTTCAGACAGGTCCTATGTAGTAAAAACTAGCTCAGACAATCAAATATTACGTCGAAATCGGGAATTTCTCAAGCCAGCTGCACAACCATTAGCAGAACAGCACAAACTAGTTGAAAGCAGTGATAGCCAGCTTTCAAAGAGTGTAAACCAGCCTTCAAAGCGAGATGTCAATTCAGCTTATCATGAACCGAAGCCAATATTGACACCACAGACTGTTCCATTGAAGAAAACTCGCACCAGAGTTGTAAAGCCACCCTCGAAGTTCAGTGACCTTGTTGAGTAGTTTATCGTATGAAAATTGACTTCAGCTCAAGCGAACTCGAAGTCTTCATCAGTTAGAAAAACTGACTATTGAACAGTAACTTTAATAAGGACTTTCGACTTTCAGTCCTGTATGAAGTTCCATTTGTTTTGTTTTGTCCTTTTTTTAAATTTTATTTTAGTCATCTCCTTTTCAATTTGAACACATTTCATTTACGTTCATACGTTTACTTTTGGAAGTTAGCTTGCCCCAAAAGAAGGGAGATGTTACGATAAGTTGTCCTACGTCACTTGTCGCGTTACGTGTTTCCTTATTTGGTTATGAATAAACCGGTCCGAATGGTTTATTCATTACTATTTTAACCTTTTTCACTTGTGAAAACAAGACGTAAACTCGAGAAATTTAAATGTTAATGAATAAACACTTGGCGACGCGCTGTCTGGCTGGTCAAGACTTCATTTCCTCAGGAAATATTCATTACAGGTGTTGGCGACCTGAAATTCAGCTTTTAATTTCGCAAACAGTTTGAAAAAAAATCCTTTCCCCGAAAATATTTTGTCCAGTCTAAGTTTATCCTTTATTAAAAATACTTTTACGAGTTGCTACCGCAGACTATAATTTATTCATCGCTAGTTCTACTTCACGTGCAGATTATTATCTCCTTTTCATATGTCATTCGCGCACACCTGGTTTTACATCAAACGTTTTCAGAGTCGACCAAACATGCAAAAACTGAAATGTTCGGACATCATGTCCGATCATAATGTGAAATTGGCCGGACATATTCAAAATTTTGTAGGACAATGTCCGATGACCGACTGTTATTTCCAGCTCTGCATTCAGTAAACCGGCATGTTTTTGTCGCTTTCCTCCCAAGTTTCATTGGCACAATGAGAATTGTTTCGGAAGCTCTCGCATGACAAGTAAAGTTTCTTCGTAGCTACCACTATATTATTATAGGGTTCTTAATACACATTACCCTTACCTTGAGCCTTCACTGTTGCAAAAATAGTGAGAAACAGAGGAATAATCTTTTCTAATACGGCCATGATGTTCGCCGTACCTAAATCTATCTTTCAGCTTTTCATTAACCTTGGCACCAGGTGAGACTCCCGGCAGACTTGAAATTGAGGCTGTTTGACGCAACAGGCCTGTGCGGGAGTGTGTTGTCGTCTGAATAATAAATATGTATATGCGCTCGTTGGAAATACGAATACTTTATTCTAGAAACGAGAATCTCTAAATTGCACTGATGTAGTCGCGATAAAATCCATGGAGATAAGTCTTTTCTTTTGTAAGGAGGAAAAGATCTCGCCCAAGAAAACTCACAAACTTTTGATTCAAAGTAAAGGAAATGTTAACAGAAGCGTCGAAATTTAACTGACATGCATAAAGCGAAATAGAGTCTGGATATCCATGTTGAACGTACCCTACGGAAACTACCCTCGAGCTTGGGGTAATGATCATAAAATGTCTTTAATTTACAAATCGTAATATTTGAGACCTTTCGTTACCAGCAATTTATCAAGATGACGTGACAACAAGCTCGTGCAAGCCTTGCGTTTTCCTAATATGGCATATGAAGTCCATTGCAACGCCAGGTCGTCATGACTACGTATTTTTTTTTTTTTTTCAGAATCCGATTGCATTTTGAGCGAACCGGGCTGGGAGATTTTCCTCTCTGATTTGTGCGAATTTATTTGAAATCAAGGAGAGTAACAAAGAGTTTTGACCGAAAATGGCCGCAATTCAAGAAGGTTAGTGGAATTTTGTACTGTTATTGCGATTTTTTTTTAAGTTAATTTTTTTTGCCGAAAGAAAACGTTTTTTCTCCTCATTAATTGCACGTTTAGTTTTTTTTTTTTTCTCAGGAGAGATCCAGGCTACTAAAGAACAGGTAAATTCAACATTTGTGCAGTTTGTCGTGACAAGCTGAAGTATCATTTCCTACAGCTTTTCTTTTAGTTAAGGCTCAAGCACGTCAGTTTCTTGTAATTCTACCAAGCCTTAGTATCTTTAAAACTAGAATCCGTAGAGTTGACCTGGTAAGCCTAGTGGAAGACAGTGGCAACTGCTGCAATCTTTGCAGAACGTGATTTTTTTTTTTTTTTTTTTTTATCTGCATGGTACAAGTATTTTTATGTTATCTGAACACTGTTGATATTTCTAAATATTTTAAAATTTTAATGCATAGTTTATCGGCTGTATTGTTACTTATTATGATACTGTACATAGTTTTTTTTTATTAATTTAGTAAAAGTAGGTGTCCCCAATTAGCTCTATGAGCTAAATACATTGACACGGTAATAAAGATTTTATTATTATTATTATTATTCTAGTGCGCTTGCATGCAGAAATGTGTATTGCGTGTTCCAAGCACATCCGTATCGAATAGCAGCTGTGGTCTTTTGTTTCCTTTCACGAATCACTAGTGGTGGTTAAAGACTGGGTTCTGTCCTGGTGTACCGGTTCACAAGGGAATTACCATTGTTCTTTCTTTGTTTAGGAGTCATTGATTAGCTGTTGTGTATTGTTCGGTCTTTTGTATCGGCTCTCGTGAACCGGTACACGAGGACAAAACCAAAGATTGTAATCGGATTATATTCGGTCATTTTCGTGTCGAACAAGGTAAAGCAGTCAACGCCAAGGAAATAAGTGTCGTGCACAAGTCCTAGATCACGAATTAAGAAACAATGGTGAATGTTTGACAGTTTAGGTTTGTGGTCGGATGTACGTATTTAGGGCGTTTACTTGTGATAGCAATAAAACTAGGTAATTTTGTAACATTAAGAAAGACTGATTACAACGGTTGTGATGAGCGAAAGTATGACTGTAATAAAGTGAAGAAAACGACAGACACAGTCCTAGGTGTTTGTTGAACCAGCGAGCGCGGACATATTCCTAACGCAGTGGAAAATTCCTCAAAACAGTTTGTAACTGGTTTTCAAACAGAGCTATTATTAAAAAAAAAAAAAAAAAATTTTTCGGAAGACTTAGCCGAGAACGAGGTCTGTAAGATAGTTTGTTTCTTAAACTTTCTTTGAATGTAAAAGTTCGCTAATGAGTCAGCGATATGCGGCAGGTTGTAAAAAGTAAGGTGGAAATTAAATTTTTTGTGGCATTTTCAGTCCACAGAATGCGAGGTGACTGCCCCTTAGCAGAGCGCTGCGGAAAAAGCGAAGAGAAAAGGTAAAAGAAACAGATCATGCAGCGGATAATACTGTAACACAAAATCACTTCCGGTAATGGGCGTAAACTTCCGGTCAGCAGTCGTTGGACCAACATTATGTCTCTGTTGAGTCTTCTAAAGACATTAAAGGAAAATTCTGAGTAACTACTTTCCCCTTTACCAAATTATCTTCTTTGCAATTCACAAACTCTTTCCCTTTCATGCAAAATCTTCGGGGTTTTCTTTTTCAATACTAAAGCCGGTGTTTAATTTTCTTTTTTTCACATTTTTCAAAATCTTCTAGTCAGCCATCCTGGAAAGACAATCTAAAGATTAAGGTTATTGACGCTGTATGGCTAAGGAATAGGGACACTTGGTGGGTGCTTATATGGATATTAAAGAATTTCCGTTCAACCCTGTTTCAGAAAGAGATATTTCATGTACCTGAATGTAGTTTCTATTGCATTTATCTCGCATGAATTTTCTCCTCATAAATAATTCTTTATATAATTGTTTCCAATTTCTACGGTATCTTTTAAATGGATGAAACCTTCAATAAGTGTTAAAGGCAGTCCGGCCGCTTAGCGTTAGAGCATTGCGAATATTTCCCCAACTGTATTTGATTATTATGTCTTGTTCTAACTCACTAGTAATTTTATTGCATTTAATTTGTATGACAACTGTACGTATCTTTTAGCTTATAATGTAGTAAACTAATGCATGGCTTATAACCCCAATAGGTTTGTAGTAATGAAATCTCTTTAGTTTATTGTAAAATCTCTTTAGTTTGTTGTGGTAATGAAACTTCTTTAGCTTGCAATGTGTAGTATTTACTTATTTATTACTAATACCCGCCAAGACTAGCTAATGCTATATGCGGGTTGTGTAAATTTGCTTTTAATGTTCTATAAACTAATAATAAAATAATAAACAAGAAAACAAACAAATTACAGCATGCTCTAATATTTCACAATTATTCGCCGTAGGCGAGGTGAATATCGTCGAATAATCCCCGAGAGAAAGTCGAGGGGATTAATCGACAATATTCACTGAACCTCAGGCGAATAATTGTTTTAGTATAATTTCAGAACTCACCAACAGAGAAATTTCTAAAATCATAGCATTTTAGTAACATTTATTAACATTTTATTTTAACTTTATATATAAGCCGCGTGGAGCGGTTTATATAGCGTCATATAAGGAACCGCTCGACCAATCAGATTGCTGGAAACTCTTTGCTCAGCTCTGAGATTATACTAAAATTTTTTTTAATACAAGGATCTAACAAAAACTGCTGAAGACCAGAAAAAGCAAATCGAAAATCTTCAACAGCAAATTGCGTGTGTATAGGCTTAACCTAAGCTAAAGTAATGTACGAAATAGTACTGGAGATCAGTTTTTGCAAAAAATTAAAATTCTGAGACGTCCTCGGAAGTGTTCGGGTGTCTCCCGATATAATATGGTCTTTGACAAAGGTGCATTACATAGCACAAGAGATAGGGTTGCATCAGAACTCCTCGGGATATCATTCGGAGTTTTCGGAACATCTTCGCAAGTCTTCGGGTGTCTCTAAATATGATAGGTTCTCAGGCTAAATCATAGCATATAGCGCAATGGTTATTGTTGCATCCGAACTCTTGGAGATGTCATCAAAAATTTTGGAAACATCTTTGGAAGTGTTCGGGTGTCCTCGGATATGATCGAGTTACTTAAAAAAACTCATAAGTCTTTGGAATTTTTAAAACGTCCACGGAAACCTATGTGTGTCTTCGGGTACAATCGGGCCTCAAGTTTATTGTAGTGGAGAGCGTAAGAGATAAGGTTACATCAGAACTTCTCGGGATATCAGAAGTTTTTGGAACATCCTCGGAAGTCTTCGGGTATCTTTGGATATGATTAGTTCCCTTAAGATAAATCTCACGCTTTTGCGGCTAGTTTGAATAGACAGTAGATTTTATTCCGCGGTTTCTCCTAATTTTTTTTAATTTGCCTCAATCATTGGACAATGATAACTCTTTTAAACTACAATTTAGTTTTCAGAGGAGACTTAAATGCATACTTGTTTTGAAATTAGATCAGTGTTTAAGGTTTTTCGTCTCTTTTGATGCAAGACGTGGTATCTAAACATTTCTTCGTTCCACTGCAGGGCTTCAAAAGTAGCTTTGACAGAACAAGAACTCACCACTTTTGAACTTGATAAGAAAGTTATTCGGCAAGCTCGGTGAGTGTCAAGTTTAATAAAACAATATAGTTTATGTCCGTGGGAATACCTATGTTTTAGGCCCAACTCAGAGTCAGTTTCAAATTTAGGCTCAAGAACAAAAGCTTTATCACCAATATTCAGTATCATCAAGAAGGGCGAGTAGAAAAAAAATACTTCAAAAAAAAAGGACAACAAAACAGTCTGATCAATCCCACGAGCGAGCGGGTTAAACTATATTTAGAGGATTGTGAAAGTGTAGTGCGATCATCCGGGAGAGTGTAGTCATGAGAAGGACTGTTTGTCGGTGGTGGTGACTGACGTTTTGACAACCTGTGCGGAAGTGATCATCAGATTTAAGTGAATAGTTGCTGTCAGTAGAATGTTGTTAGTCCAGTTTATGTCAAATGTCGCTCAGTTTGTCCGTGATGTTATTGGCTGTAAGACTCACGTGGCTTAAAGGTTTGAGATACTGCGAACATTCGTTAAAGAAAACGATTTTATAGTACTTTTGCTAAGGTTGGGCTATAGTGCACTGATATGTTTTCTTGTGCTGTCTTGAAAAGTAAGAGATGGCGAAATTTTGGCCAAGCATTTAAACAGAGAGGTATGAACTTCGCTACTACGGTAGTATTCCTTCCTCGTTCTCTGAATTTACTAAGACTTATTTTCCTCTTTGCCATGTTACGTGCACGAATGACCAACAAATGTCCGCTAACAAAGCATATATGAAAATAGACTCCCGAGTACGATATATGGCACGCAACAAAAATGTAACAACAAGCAGTTACCCATTTTAACTATTATTTAATTAGTTTTACACTGTCTAATTTACTTAGGTTAACGATTAAGTTAAGCAGTTCATAAAGCAGGCTTACAATCCTTCATGCCGTGTAAGTGTTCGTTGTCTTGATCAACTTCCAATTCCAACATCCGCCGACTGAAGACCCCAGCGTTTGGCTTTTTTGATTTATCGCATTCTTTCCTTGTACACAAATTCTTCCGGAGGACTCCATAGTAAACTCTGTATTCTCTATCTTCTTCCTCTCTCGACTATCGTCTTTTTCATCTCTTTCTTCTCTCCGGATATCGCAAGGTCAAAAGGTCATAGCCTCGTCACAACATAGCTTCCAAAAGTTGAGTCAGCAAGCCACGAGGGTAAGCCCTCGGGCAAATCTTTTTTTGTATATCTCACAAGCCAGCTTTTATACATTTAAGTTAGTTATCTAGAATGCTCTATTACTATTCATAGCGTATTACAAGTTGTACTATTTTTGGAAACTGCTGAGTCACATGAAAGAAGGTTCTGGAATATTACAGATTATAGATAATTCTAGAAAAGTCTGGGATTGCGTGACAGATTCAGTAAAAATAATTCGATCCTCGTAACACCCTCCCCCTTCAGCAAAAGAAAGTTTAGCCGAAGGATGAACTTTCTTGGAGTAATCCTTCAATACATCCTATGCCCTAAAACCGTGATTACACTATCACTTCTCCATACATGACTCGTGATCACAAAAGATCACAACAATACTAGCATTCCTGCAAAC
The DNA here is from genome assembly GCF_964205215.1 of Stylophora pistillata. Lineage (NCBI taxonomy): Eukaryota > Metazoa > Cnidaria > Anthozoa > Scleractinia > Pocilloporidae > Stylophora > Stylophora pistillata. Next base: position 32,193,722 of record NC_142523.1, read on the forward strand.
AATGGAAATATCATCCCAACACATTGATCAGTGCTCTCTCTCTCTAGAGCACTATTAGAAACTCACAATACTTCATCTCGAACTAACTCAATGACTTAACTCGTCACTCTAATAACTTCGCAAACAGCTTTTGACTTTGACCACATAGGTCCTCAATACAACCTTTGAATCGCTTCAATTGTAAATTGTTTAACTCTGGGCATACAAGCAGTGATAACTCTCAATAATACTGGATGATTCAAACTACAGGGTGAAATAGTTCTTAACTACATTCTTACGAGGATCACCAATTACTGTAAGTAACTGCTCATGTCACAACAATAACAAAAATACGAAGCGGACAGAAAAGAAATAACTAGTAGGCAATAAAAGATTTTCCCAGACAAGGAAATGACTGCGAAGAAGCGAAATGACTCGCGGACAAGGAAATGACTCCTGACAGCGGAAATGTCTCCCGGACAGGAAATGTCTCCCGGACAGGAATTTCTCCCGGACAGTGGAAATGACTCCCGGACAGGCCCCCAATTTTGTTACGTGCACGAATGACCAACAAATGTCCGCTAACAAAGCATATATGAAAATAGACTCCCGAGTACGATATATGGCACGCAACAAAAATGTAACAACAAGCAGTTACCCATTTTAACTATTATTTAATTAGTTTTACACTGTCTAATTTACTTAGGTTAACGATTAAGTTAAGCAGTTCATAAAGCAGGCTTACAATCCTTCATGCCGTGTAAGTGTTCGTTGTCTTGATCAACTTCCAATTCCAACATCCGCCGACTGAAGACCCCAGCGTTTGGCTTTTTTGATTTATCGCATTCTTTCCTTGTACACAAATTCTTCCGGAGGACTCCATAGTAAACTCTGTATTCTCTATCTTCTTCCTCTCTCGACTATCGTCTTTTTCATCTCTTTCTTCTCTCCGGATATCGCAAGGTCAAAAGGTCATAGCCTCGTCACAACATAGCTTCCAAAAGTTGAGTCAGCAAGCCACGAGGGTAAGCCCTCGGGCAAATCTTTTTTTGTATATCTCACAAGCCAGCTTTTATACATTTAAGTTAGTTATCTAGAATGCTCTATTACTATTCATAGCGTATTACAAGTTGTACTATTTTTGGAAACTGCTGAGTCACATGAAAGAAGGTTCTGGAATATTACAGATTATAGATAATTCTAGAAAAGTCTGGGATTGCGTGACAGATTCAGTAAAAATAATTCGATCCTCGTAACAGCCAGTTGAAAGAAACGAGGGAATCAGAAGAATGGATGAATAAAAAGTGAGAAAGGTTTTAACGATTCGTAGTTATCTGCGTTCTGTGTTACCTTCATGTCGCAGCTCGAAGTTTGGATAAGGTGATCTACTGGATAATTTTGTTACGGCTTGCATCTGTGGGTATATGTTAACTACCCTTTGAAGAACAGGGCCCAGATCTTTCTTCATTTGTTTTCTAGTTATTTTACTTGAGGATTTTCCAGGTGAATTAAAAAAAAAAAAATTGTACAGATGACCTTCACGACTCGAGTTCGTACCCAATGATGATGCTCCATCTAAGATGAATTCAGCCTCAGATGCAATAGATGTTGCGTGAAGTTTTTGTCGTTTATTTTCAGTCAGTAATGGTAATGTTGTCAGGCTACAGAAATTTTCAGTCAAGATTCTTGTTCGCAAAAATTATCTCGAAATTGTCTGTCGAACACTCGCCTTACACCGCCTTACATTCGCCTTACACCGCCTCCCGGTTAGCTCAATGGAAAGAGCGCTGGACTGTTGTGCTGGAGGTCGAGGGTTCGAGCCCCGGCCAGACCAACACTCAGGGTATTAAAATAATTGAGAAGAATTTGCTACCTTTTTATAACATCAAGAAATGGTCAGATATTCTAGTTTTCTCGGATAGGGACGAATAAATGGAGGTCCCGTCTCCTGCAGGGTTGGGGTAGGAGACGTTAATTTCCCACACACGAAATTACTGTGTGATGGATGTTCTCCCCTGGGGTGGGATGGGTGGAAGGGTGGACTAGCACGTATAGCTTTTATGTTCATTTCTAGCCCCTCCCCACTGCAAACTAATGCAGTGAAAATGGAGCAAATTAAATTAACACTCCATTTTCAGTTTAATAATCTGTACTGTAAGCAGTTTAATAATCTGTGTTGAAGAAAGACCGAGAGAATCTGCTTGCGATGAGTACGACGTTTAAAGTTGTACAGAAAGAAAGCAGCAGAGTAAACCAAACTTTACGTGTAAGTTGCGGAATGTAACACTTTTATTCGTCAATTGAATTTGGTGTCAGAATAGTAAAGCCCAGCCCTTCCTCAAGCAACACGGCTTGTGGATTTGTAAAACCTGCTGGTGTGTAGTGAAACTTCAGTGCGCATGCGTCGCTTAGATCCCTATATTTTGCACTTTGTTTTGAAGGTTCAAGAATGGTGGACTGAGCTCAGCCAGGGCAGTTGAATCAATCACAAATCAATTCCTTAAGAAAGAAGCATCAACAGAACATGTATTGGAAAGAAAAATTAGAGGAAATTTAAAGTTCGCGAATATAAAAATGTATATGAAATCGTTCCCCTTGCTATTAGTACACGTGCATTATGATTTATTGCTTGTTGTTGTTCTATTTTTTCAGGAAGAAAGAAAAAAAAGGGATCGGTAGGTGTTCCATTATTAAATCCTCTCTTGATTTAAAATACTGAATAAAGTTTAACAAATAAGTCACTCACTATTATTTACGCTCTCGATATCACGTTGAACGGAAAAGAAAACGAGCCTATTTTGACTGGGACCCTCAAAAAACAAAACCAAAACGTTGAGTCCTTGGACCTCTAGCTTAAGAATGACTGCCTCATATTTCTCCTTACAATATCACCCTCGAATTACGCATTAACGTCACAGGAATATAGGAAATGGTCACCATTTGGAGAAGCTCTTGCAAATGATTGTTGAGCAAATTCTCCTTGCCAGAGTCTTAAAAATGAATAGAAAACAGTACGGAGAATATGTATTCTGATGTTATGGTATAAAAGGTTAAAAAGGCTATTCAGAGCCAAGGTGAATACCACTGGGTAGCCTAGCCCTTATTTTATGAACATGCGCAGTAACATGTTTGACAATGCAGTAAATGGTTTGAACCCGGGGGTAACATGTGAAGGTGTAGTCTGATCGTCCGGGTGAGTGTAGTCCTGAGAAGGACTGTTGTCGGTGGCAGTGACTGACGTTTCGACAACCTGTGCGGAAGTCATCATCAGAGTCATGATGATGACTTCCGCACAGGTTGTCGAAACGTCAGTCACTGCCACCGACAACAGTCCTTCTCAGGACTACACTCACCCGGACGATCAGACTACACCTTCACATGTTTGACAATCTCACACATTTGATCTAAGAAGTTCAACCGGTTTTTCTTCTCTGATTTCCTCTTTGAAATAGAAAAGAAGCCGAGCTAAAATGTGCAATCTCCAGGCTGAGCAACGAAGGCGGTTGGCTTCAATCTGGTGTAACAAATTTAATGAACAAGATCAACGAGCATAACGATGAGATAGAAAAACTGCAGACTGCAAAGGGTAGGGTTGGAGATAATGCGCACCAGCAAGAGATATCCATAACTAAAATGAAACTGGAGCTTGGCAAGGCAAGTGAATCAAATGTCAAAAAACCACTCTTGAATTAACCCTTCGATCCCTAAAAGTGACTAACTTCTAATTTCATTTACAATATTTCCACTTCTGAATGAAATGTTAAGGTCACGAGAATGAAGGAAATGATCTCAAACAAAAGAAGCGCTTGGCTGTTAACCAAATTCCTGTGAGCACCAGGAAATGAATAGATAACTGATGTAGGGATGTAAAGTGTTAGATATCAGAAAATCATCTCGTCGTAGAACGCGTTTGGTGGGAAAAAGCGCGCTAACAGTCGTTCGATTGACGTCTGTGCATGTGTGAACGTTGCAATGGCTGGGAGGGGGGGATTTCAAGGAGTCAGAACCAAAATATCTGACATCTTTGAGGAGTTTTAAGCTAATAGACACGCCAATGACTCACAGTTTGTTACAGCCACATAGCGTTCTGGCAAAGTTCAACTGGATACCCTTTATTACATACGCTTTATGTTTGAAACATTTCTAGTTCTCTTTTTCCCTAGTATTTTTTACCTTTTAAAGACCTATTTAAACCTTTAGCGCTGTTTTAGTCTAACGATTACTTTATTTTCACACTAAGTGACGCTTAATTTTGTAGTTTATTTATATCTTTTAGATGGAAATTACATTGAGAACAATAAAATGTAAGTGACATTTGATATCGTCTTTTCCAACATGCAGGAAACGTTATAGATAGATCATAAATGTTACGCTAGTCATCTGCCCTAATTCAACTGAAATAGAAAATGGAGGCCTCATTATTATTGCCTAGAGGGGGGAAGAGAGCTGGAATATTTTCCATGTATCACAGTTAAAATTCATCTGACTTAGTCCTTCCCATAGGGCTGTGTAGTATTGGAATGACCCTCAATTTCCTAACGTCCCCCCTTTATATCCCGTTAGCGACAAATCATCCCCCTCTGCTCCCCCTAAATACTTTGTGAACCCCTTGAAATCCCCGTCCTCCCCCGGTGATATATAGTAACGGGTCCTTAGGCGAGGGAAAGATTGGGGATGAGTCTGGTCTCACTCTGAGGTGATATGGTGTGACCATTACTTTGACTGAGAACGACAGGTTTTAATGTTACACCTGATTGTCTGACTGCTTCAGTCGTCACGTTGACTCATTTCATGTCTCATTTATCCACAGAGTTCGTGAAAAAAGCGACACACAAATAAACGGAAATATCATAAAGATAAATTTTCTTTTTTTGAAATGACCCTGTCAAAAATACTAAGCATTTTGGTTAATATTCGACTCCTTAAATAAGGTACGAGGTTATCCTTTTTCAGCCTGTTACTTACCAACGTTGTCGGGCTCGTAACCTTTTAGAGGGCTGATGTGAATTCATTAATGGCAACGACTTTGTTTAACACGTGCGTAACTGCTCTAAATCTTTTAGCTTCAGAGTTTATAAGAACTTTTTGAATGAAACATTCTTTCCCATTTTAAATTGTAGGGCCTGGAATACGAAAATTTCTGATGAACAAAAAGAAAGAGTAAGTGATAATGTTAATTCGAAAATGTTGTTATTCATTATGAGATTAGAGACCACTCGTTATTGATCGCAGTGGAGGGGAAATTTGGGGGATCACATCATTTTTCAGGAGGACGGAGAAGGAGTCAGTCGTCGCTAGAAGACTGTTAAAGTAGGGACGATCAAAAATTGACTGCCAAAGAGGGGGCTCACTAATATACTAAGGCCTCAGACGGGAGGGGGTGGGGTTACCTTTTCTAATGTCGGCCGAGTCTGCTGTAATACCAGCATGTGATTCTTTAAATTATGTGATTCAGTACCCAGTTTTAGCTTAGGAACTTTTGACACGCCCCCTGAGATCTGATGTCACCCGTGCTTTAGCGCGGCCGTAATTCATTTCATCATAAGCAACAGCATAATAAAGCAACGTAGTTAATCAACAACGCTGTTGCTTGTAAGAAACAGCGTAATAAAGTAACTTTACTTAAGCGCAAAGGAATAAGTAAATTTTACTACGACACGGCATCGGGAGCGAAATATCCTGGTGAATTTTAAAAGAAAATGAAGCCTCTTCTTCCTAACTTTGGTATAAATAAACTAAGTAACATAACTCTTGTTGAGAACGGTGTGGTCACGGCGGAACCCAGGCAGGTGGTGGAAATGTTTAATAGCTATTTCGCCAATGTAGTTTCAACAAATCACCGTGAAAATGACTTCAACGATCATCCAAGTGTAAATCTAATCGCTGGCAAAATGCTGCTAGATCAGTTTGTCTTCCAGCCTGTGAGCTGTGGCTATGTTCGTCAAATCTTAGACAATCTAAATCCCCGGAAGGCTGTTGGCGTAGATGGAATTTCACCGCGTCTCTTAAGGCTCACTGCTCCTATCCTAACGGAGGAGATAACACAGCTGATCAACTATCTGATTATAAACCAATCATGGCCAACCGAATGGAAGAGTGGGAACTTGACACCGCTATTTAAAAAAGATGAGGATACACGCAATGAAAATTATCGTCCTGTTTCCATTCTTACTGCCATTTCTAAAGTGTACGAGAAGGTTATGTTTGACCAGCTGTACGGCGCTTTCCATGAACATCTTTCTCCGAATCTATCTGGGTTCTTGAAGAAACACTCTTTTTATACCGCACTCTTGAAGATGACTAAGGACTGGAGGCGAAGCCTTTACAAAAGGGAGGCAGTTATAGCCGTGGCAGTGGACCTGTCCAAAGCATTTGATTCTATTAACCATAACCTCCTATTGGCTAAATTTAAAGCGTATGGCTCCTCTCCGTCTGCATTAAACTTGATATCTTCCTATTTGTTGGGGCGAAGACAGCGAGTTAAGGGTTGTCCGGTGTTTGCTCCAGCTACTCAGAAGTAATGGTGAGCGTTCCCCGAGGGTCCCTCCTCGGACCGCTGCTGTTTAACATTTTTATAAATGACTTGAACTACGCCATACCGGATGTATCTCTGAGGTTATACGCTGACGACACAACTATGTATGCCTCAGACGTCTCGCCCATGGTTCTCGAATTTGTAGTGAATAATGGTCTTGAGCGATCATCATCGTGGTTTCGAGAGAATCATCTGGTGATGAACAACACAAAGACGCAAGCAGTACCCATTGGTCCCTGTAAGTAAACAACTCACACAACCTACCTGGCGAACTGATTCTTGTACAACCCAGAGTCAACAATACTAAGCATGGGCTAAATACTTTCAGGTAGTTTGGTCCATAAATCTGGAACTCTTTAAATAATGACTTAAGAACTTCACGAACACTAACAGAGTTTGTAACACGTATCAGGAAAATTACTTTTGACGTATGTAATTGTACCCTTTGTAGCTCTTAGACTTAATGTAATTCTTACTCTGGATGTAGTTTTAGTACCCTATCTTTTCAGTAGTATGTATATAGCTATATTAGTGTATTCAATAATGTTATTAATTGATTGATTGATTAATTAATTAGTTAACCTTATTATTTACTTATCATCTCTGAACTTTTATTGTAACTTTTTAATATTATATTTTCATTTATTTTCTACTCGATTCATTAGCTATCTCAGCTAGGTGCCTGACAAGCTCCATAAATTTCGAGTATAAATAAATACCTGGCCATACACAGCTCTGTCATTGAGACACTGCCATCTATCAAAATACTTGGCATTGAGCTTGATAGTATGCTATCTTTCAAGGATCACATTACTAAACAGCTTCAAAAGGTATACGCTAACAGTGGCGCACTTAGGAGAATCAGGCGTTTTGTCCCTGGCAATGTTATGTTAGGGCTCTATAAAACTTTCATTCTCCCTCATTAGAATACTGTTGCCCCCTCTTTCTTGGATTGGGGAAAGTGCAAGCGAATCGGCTAGAAGATGCCAACTATTATATTCTTAGATCACTGCTAGGTTATCTCAAGTCTACCCTTTATGATGAATTGCTGCGAATCTTGAATATGGAAACGTTAAACCAGAGAAGGAAACAACAATACCTTATTCTGTTATATAAATGTTTGCATAACGACGGTCCCAAATATATCAGAGATTTTTGTAGTTTTAGGGAAACTATGTACAATCGGAGAGGAAGCGGCATTAATTTGTGCGCACCTAAATTTAATTTAAATCTTATAAAAAAAATCTTTCACTTAGATGTGTGCGCAGCTGTGGAATGGAGTACCTACAAGTGTAAAACTGGCTAGTAATATCAAACTTTTTAAGAAGCTATTGAGAGCATTGAAACTTAGCTGCTTCTCTATTTTATACTTGTATTTAAGTGACTCTCAATTTCATCGTACAAACATAATTTTTAATCTTAATTTTAAATTATTTAAGCTATTGCTTCACCATTTTATACCTGTGTTTAAGTGACTTTGAATTTTACTGTACAGACTTAAATTTTAATATTAATTGTTAGTTATTTTAATTTCTAATCAGTTAGGTTTTGACAGTATGTATTAGGTTTTTTAGATTCTTAATCTTAGAGGCAGGTACGTATTTTGAACAAGCTGTACGAGCTCCTTGACGCTACGTGAGTAAATAAAGTAGTAATTGATTGATTGATTAATTGGTTGATTGATTGATTGATCATTGCACTGGGCTAAAAAAGATCCATGAACAAAAAAAAAAAAAAAACAATTGTGCGCTGATTGAAAAAGATTGAAAGTTACCGAGCGGAGTACGGAAGGATCGAAGAAAGGAGGTAAATATTGTGGAGGTAAATATTGATCAAAGTGATAAGAGTTTACTTTGATCGAGGTTTGCAAACTCAAATAATTAAGGTGCGTACGCTAGTCTCGTTTCTAACCACGATTTTTTTACAAGTGTTACAAATGTTGTGACACCAAGGCCAAACTGGCCAGCACACGGCTACGATGGCATATCATTTACTCCACGATCTGTGGAGGCGCGGTGACCTCATGGTTTGTACGCTCGACTCTGGATCGAGTGGTCCGGGTTCGTGCCCCGGCCGGGACATTGTGTTGTGTTCTTAGGCAAGACACTTTACTCTTACAGTGCCTCTCTTCACCTAGGTGTATAAATGGGTACCGGCAAATTTGATGCTGGGGGTAACCCTGCGATCGACTGGCATCCAATCCAGGGGGGAGTACAAATACTGCTTGTCGCTTCATGCTACAGAAACCGGAGTTAAGCACCTGCCTAATGGGCCACTAGGCTCGTAAACAGACTTTACCTTACTCCCACAATCTGATAGTGAATTCTCCCTTGTAGCTGTTACACGTTTCCCTGTGAATTAGTTACGAGAATTTGGAGTTAGATCAAGATAACAACATCTTCCTAATAAGTTTGGTATTCGCATTACCTGTTTGCTGGATAACATTTGAAAAAAATAGGGAAAAGTTGCCTGTTAATCAGTTCTTGGGTTTTGAGGGTTGAAGTTTTTTATGCGCTGATTACAATCCCATAAGGACACTACATGCTACTTATTTGTTTGAAAATAACAGGAAAATCAAGCAAGTGTGAATGGCGTTTCTTAAGGGCTGCATCGTTGCTACGGTAACCTTTCTGTAAGGAAAATTAGAATAAGAAAAAACTTATATCGATGCTAAACGAACAAACCATTGGGAAATGGACACCAGAAAGGAAATTGGAGTGTATTGAGACATAGCAGTGGGGAGGGAGGGTAGGGTCAGTGAATATCAAGTCAAGCATTTGGCCCTGCTCAAAATTCTGCCTCAGAACTTACAATACAATACTTTTTGATAGATAATTTGAGTCTTCCAACTTACATAATCGACATGAGAGGTGCTTAAAATTAATAGAGGTTCTGTCGTTTTAAAAATTCTGATTATATCACCGTAATTTTGGGGAAAAGATTAGACATGTAGATGACGCAAGGAAAAATCCCCAAATTATTAGTTTAAAGTTGAATATAAAAATATTTTAAGTCACTCTTTACCTTTAAAAATATTTGAATCAAAGGATCTTTTGCGATATTAAGAATTTGACGGGACTTAAAAAAATTAGGGATGTTTAAGAAACTCAGCGATATTTAACAATTATTCCACCAGCACGCGTTGGATATGAGATGATAGATAGCCAACGAGGCGTGTAGCGCCGAGCTGGCTATAATCATCTCATATCCAACAAACGCGAGTGGAATAATTGTTTTATTAAAATGCTACATTAAACTATTCATTTTTATTACATTTTTAGCTCCCTTTCAATTTTAAGCTTATGCGTACGCTTACCATATCGTAGTTTTATGGTATATTGGCTCATATACCATAATGGCTAAGCCAATGAAAAGTCTTGAATTGCATTATCGAATGATCCAGTTTTTAATAAGAGATATTTATAACTTTTGAGGTCATCAGCCTCGAATTCCACACTTATGGCAAGCGACAGAAGTTTAAAGTATGATACAGATCAACGGTTCAAAGCACATTTAAGCGTAATTTTTCTCACTGGGATGATGATGACCGAACATCATAACAAATCAAGTGAATTTAATTAATAGTTGTCAGTAAAACAATTGATATAGCCTGCAGGGTGCAGCTATTTAGAGACGTCATTAATGTGTTTTGTGTCGAAGCCAGATTAGCTTTCGCTTTCGTGTTCACCGGGTGCTTATTTGATCACGGAGAGTAGCCTCTATTCTTTATCGCAAAAGGAGTACTACTATCTTGCTATGAGGTGTCTGAAAGTTTGACAACGGTAAGATGACTTTATTTCAGTTACACCTAAGGATAACCAAAACTACAACTGCTTTCAAGCGAGGTTAAATTAGTTTGAATTAAACCAAAAAACTTTCCGTCCTAAGATGGATGCGACATTCGCTTTAAAAGATTTGACGACTGTTTGGAGCAGAAAGATTAGCCAGATCAGCAACAGCGTGAAGTTTCACCACGCTTTCTTGTCCCATTCTTGAAATATCGTTTCGTGAAAATGTAAGTGATGCTATTTTGATATGCTTCACGATTTTGTGACAAGATTTACTGAGTGTATCAACTTATCGGATGAACTCGAATGGCTATGGAAAATAATTCTGATAAAGGCTTGAATAGACTGGGAAAAGTATATTTTCTTTGCCAATAATAATCAAAGTCCTGTCCCCGTTCTGATTTCAAATTTTGGAACTATTATGTTCCACCTCAATTGTTATCCTTGAGTGATCGCAAGCGAGTTTGTTTCAAGTCTCATCAGGTGATCGAAGCGAACTGCAGCAAAAAATATATTCAACGATACGTGACTTACTCGGGCTCTTAGTGCAGGTTCCCTCGCAACACTACTCAGATTTTTCATTCGAACTTACATCAAGCTAATCGAATCTGCGGTTGTCGTGTCAGTTTTGCGCTTTGTTATTATTCATGTATGCAGACTACGAGAAGAACGTCCATATTCTCCTTGCGTCGGTTTTTTTTTTTCTTAGTTATTCTCTTTCCGATTGCCTAACGCACGTATTTTTTGTTTCAGTGTTTCTATTTGTGTATGCTGGGAGAAACCACTGGCATCGATTTCATGTGAATCACATTTGGAGGTAACTATCACTTAATGATAATGAAAATAATAACTATTATTTTACATACACAGCGCATTACGATCCGCTGTACAATAGTCTATTGGGATGGTATAATAGCTAATGATACACAAGGAACTTTAATATAATGTGGAACAGGGAGGGAGGGGGGGTTGGGTAAGCTCCATCTTACCCCCCTTCTCACTTTTTACGCTAAGTAAGGTTATTACACCCACGTTAACGAAGAATTTTCCAGACTCTTTTTAAGCGAGAGAACTTTGAAAAATAATTAAGAATAACCTGTCAAGGCACATCCTAGTGTTGTTTTGCTGCGGACAGATAATGACCAAGAATCAAACCAAAGCGAATTCAATAGTAGTCAGTAAAACAATTGATATAAAACCTGCAGGGTGCAGCTATTTAGGGATGTAGATAATTTGTTTTGCCTCAAGGCCATAGAAGCTTTCGCTTTCGAGATCATAGAGTGTTTTGTTGACTAGTTTTTGTTGACTGAAAGGAGCCTATATTCTTTATCGCCAATGATAAATCACCACCTCACGAAAAGTTTCCAAAACTTGACAGCAATAAGTACCTTAATTTCACTTAAATGAAAGTTATGAGAGGCAGATAAAACTATTTTCAAAGGAAAAATACTTCGTAGAGTTCCTATATAGGAGGAGAAGGAGCCTCATGAGACCGTAACAAGATGAAATTTGACCGTGATTTCTTCCATCTTCCCTAGCACAAATTCCCCTAAATCAGTAAAAATGTTGTTGATGTTATTTTGATATGCTTTGCAATTTCCTAATCTTATATTCTGAGTTTATCAACTCAACAAAAGAACTCCTATGTTTGGTTGGACACCAAATATCAATGCTTCAAAGCAGGTTGCTTGTTAATTCAAATGGATTTCTTAGCTCAAGTTAGAGAAAGTCTTTACCAGCTTTATTTTCAGTTTACTTCTTCCTTTAATTCAAGTTGACTTTTCTTCAACGATCAAATTTTGTTTGGGCGAGTGCAACGAAACGTAACCAGGAAAAGTAAACTATTTCCACTTAATTGACGTAACCACAAAAGCCTGTCTTCATTACCTCAGCAAAACAAAAGCAGTTCAAATGGCCCGTTGATATGACGTCATGATCATTTGATCAACGCTTTACAAGTATTGTGCGGCCTTCCATATAAAATCTCTCGAAGTGTCTTTTAAATTTCTTTATGGTCTTCTGGATATATAAGCCTCCTCTGAAGTCAGCCGCGAATTGTTGACACTTAAGTAGAGCGATAGAAGTTAGAACGATAATTTTGATTAATGGGTCAAAGCACATCAAAAGTGTCATTTTGCAGCGCCAGATTATGGACGAAAAACCGCAACAAAGTGGTTTTCAGTCCAAACATTTGCATAGTACCTGCAGGGTGCCGGCTGCTGTTTTGGGACGTGATTAATTTGGATTGCGACGAATCTAGATAAGCTTTCGCTTGCGAGTTCCTGAAGTGTTTTGTTGACTTCAGAAAGGAGCCTATATTATTTATGGCAGATGAAGTATTACCACCTCACTAAAATGTTTCTATAACTTTGACAACGTTAAGTAAACTTTAATTTAGTTACCTAAACGTTAAGTGTAGCAGATACAACTTGTTTCAAACGAACAAGGCAGAAAACTTAATCCTTGACTCATCACGGGTTACACAAGCCGAGAAAAGAAAGTAAATAAATTTGCGAATTCCCGCAAAAGAAACCTCAAGGAACAGAAAACTGCAGGAACATAGTCGTGGTAGCACTAGATGCAAAAGACTTACAATAACTGCTTTCGCTAGTAGGAATCCAGAGTGTCGAACGGCGTAGGAATTTTCTAATGTCCGTCAAATAGGCGGGTCAAAGCAATTCAAGTCTATTATTTTGCAGTAGGGACCGAGGGATCGAAAATCATAACAAACTATACACAAAACTTAAGTAAAAAAGAAGAAAAAAATAGCAAAAAATTTTAGAACGATAAGTGAATCGTTCGGGCTCTCGGTGCGGGTATCCTCGCATTTCATCCACGCCGATATCAAGCTACTCGTGTCAGCTTTTCGTGTTGTTATTATCCTTGTATCCAGACTACGAGAAAAACTTCCATGTTTTCCTTGCGTCCGTTGTCTTTTCTGCTTTTTCTTTCCAGTCTCTCTTTTCAGTTGCCTTTGGCACGCATTCTGTTTTTTTTTTCAGTGTTTCTATCTGCGTACTTTTGACAAACCACTGTAAATAGCATTTGGAGGTAACTATCACTTAATAATAATGACGATAATAACTTTATCATTTTACTGATATAGCGCATTACGGTGCGTCTAATGAATACCGATACTCTTTAGGACTGGCCATGGCATAGAAGAAAATATTACTTGAAGAATTGTAATTAAAGGTGAAACAGGGAAGGAAGGGAGAGGGATGGGGTTGAATCACTATCACTAGTCGTTTAGACTACTGTAATGGACTTTTGTATGGCCTTCCTAAGTCGCAAAAAGCCAAATTGCAACCTGTGCAGAATGCTGCGGCTAGACTTGTACTGAGTTTAAGTAATTATTCGCATATTTTTCCTGCGCTTTGTCAACTTCACTGGTTACCAGTACAACATCGCGTTCATTTTAAGATCATAATTTTAACATTTAAAGCTATTCATGGATGGGCGCCTAGGTATATCATTGAACTAATTAACATCAAGCCTGGGTCTGTATATAATCTTAGATCAAATCAAAGTTTATTACTTGACTCTCCTAAGGGGAAAATGCTTGCCACGTTGGGGGGCAGATCATTCTCTGCGGCTGCCCCGTACTTTTGGAATGCTCTGCCAGCTGAATTACGTGATATTCAATCATTTTCCATTTTTGAGTTTTTTTTTTTTTATTGAGTTTTTTTTTTTTTTAAAATAACTATATGTAAGCGTATAGGTTGGTGTATTGTGGTGTAGTGTAATCTGATCAGCACAATCTGGTGTATCTCTAGGCAATCTGATTGGCGAATCTTTTTTTTGGTGTATCTCAACGCAATGTGATTGGCCCAATTTTTTGGTGTATCACAAACCAATCAGATTGTAGTATTTTTCGATGTCGCACCAATCAGCGCGTTCTTGCTAATTTGTGGTTTGACAGGTCTTCAAATTTCAGCGAATCAACGCTTGAGTCGGAGAGAGCGGTTCGCGAATTAAGGAAATGTATCAGTCGTGTTGGGAAAGTGGTGGAGTTGTGATCGTTGAACGAGTATGCTTATTCTTCCTTCTGAAGGAGACTGAGTGGAACATGAGAAAAATTTTGAATCAAATATTACTTCAGATGTTGATAGGAGCAACTTCAGGATATTTCATTGCTATAAATGAGCTAATCAGCGATTCCAATTTTGAATTTCGCTCAAGGAACGAGGTAAGATGACATCTGCAAGAGTTGTAAGATCATCTATTCAGTGAAATGGCTCATGTCCTTGGTGAGGATTTTATCGCTATGATCTGTCTGGATTTGAAAGGTCGTCAGGGAACTTTTTCTACCGATTAGCGAGTTAAAACGTGCATGTTTTGTGTACCGCTCCTTCACTTACGACGCATACACCGTCAGCTGGAGGCCTAACACGAATTTAGCGCTATAGCGTGTTGTTTCGGAAAGGCTAGTTTTACTGACTCTGGTAAATCTTGCGCAAGGTATTTGCGTAAATCATATTTGATTGAAATTTTTTTTTTTTTTTGCCATATGGTTGTTCTTTTAGCAGCGGTTGAAACGACCACCAAGTTACATTTACTTTCTGCGTCGACTGCCATGTTACATATCCGTTTCTTTGCTTCTAAAAGTCCTCCATGAATTAAATATTGTTTAAACGATACTTTCCCGTTACATTTGCGTGTTAATTTTTACTCGCCAGCATGGATTAGATTTTTTTAGATGAAATGCCATTTTCCAGTAAACAACGCAAATTTTATGACATAAATCTACCTCAATGAAAAATATTTCACAAGGGACAGAATGGTACGGTCGGTTAATTTTCCATGCAACTCTCACGTGCTTAGACGTTTTCTACCAATAAAATTCGCTTATAGCTAACCCGGACTTTACCCCATTGCGTGTCAATTTCTTGTAAACAACCTACATTTTATCACGTATTTCACACGCAAAGGGCAAAGTCCAGATAGGCAACAACCAATCAAGTAGCCCGCCTTATTATCCTTTGAAGAATGATACTTTCTCTTGGTTCAATCTACTTTCACTTGTTCGAAGAACGGAGACCGGAAAATATCTTTTTCCAGAGGCTGTAAGAGATAAAATAGAGCTTTCCGCTGCAAAATTATATGGAAAAGTATTTTGAGGCAACCATCTGTTACTGAACAAGAAGCTACACGGGGCCTATATTTGGGCCGGATTTGTGGATCAGCGGATTGAATTGAATTGATTCGAATTGAGGGCTCTGCTGTTTTAGCAAAATCACTGTCGAGTGCTTTTCATGGTTTGTTAACATGGAGAGTTATGGAGACTAAGACTTCGGAACAAGTTGATGCCATCCATGACAACTTGGAATTACTAAAATCGCCGGAGGAAAGGCGGGATCACTCAATAAAAGGTTGTATTTGAACGCGATGACTTTATTTACAAGGATTTCTCTTGCTTACATCTAATAACAAACCTTTCAAGTTTTTTTTTGCCTCGGAACGATATATCACAGAAGGCATTTTATAGACCTCAAGTTTTTTGACTGATTGAAATTAAAGGCAGTGACTTTCACAAGTTTTTTTTTTTAGGTCAGAGAAGTACAATTGTTTTCGCAATATTTATTTACGGATGGTTTCAATCGCCAACGTTTACATAATATGGTTGTATTACTGTTCCCAAGGGTTGTTGTATCATCAGTACGTTAACAATAGTAGTGATTCAAAGTATTAGGTTTGTACTTTAAATAAATATATCTAAGTTCACTCGAAAGATGGGTATAAACTGTAACAAGCTTATCGTTGATGCGCGGCTAGTACTTCAAATCTGACTGACACTCGATGCCAAAACTCAACCTCGTTCCCTGGATATGCCACCACATTGCTTTACGCCAATTAAAAACTGCACGCTATTGTGCATTTTCTTGCACAGGAAAATCCAAACAGAATGTCTGATTCTGGCCCTTAATGGTCAGAATAATAACTAGGACTTTGTCTCTGACGAAGGAACGGCAATAAGCAAAATTTTAACCTACGAGCAGGTTGTTGTTTAGTCTCGTCATGCAATGTTGAAGAGAGAGATAGCGTTGCGTGACAAGTTCAAATTAGGGCTGTGGAGTGTGGAGGGGACTGCAGGAAGCGTTGTACCAATGCAGTTTATTTTTGCCAACAATTATTCAGACACCAGCATCAGTTATATGGTGTCCCATTTCAACCTACGTATCCGAAAAAATAACTCCTGCATGCGTAGCATGACTATGTTTAAATGTAAGCTGAAAACTTACTTATTTCGTGCAGCTTGCTCAAAGTACCCTGTCTGACAATTATTTTTATTAGTATTACTAATTAAGTTTCTTATTAAGATCCTTCTTCCTAATTAAGATCCTTATTATGGATATTCCATATTAGTATATACTAAAACAGTGGATAGCGTTGAAGGCGCGCTCTGATTGGCTAGTCAAACTCTGAATATCCTTTGCTATTTACCTCCGAGCAATTCGGCAAAAAAATGGCGTCCCGGTTTGCATCCGAGACAAGCGAAGAAATCACTCAAATTAACGACGGTGGTGTATATTATCTCACTGTTTTAGTATATACTAAAACAACTATTCACCTCGGTGTCGGTTAGCGGTGGATATTTACCTCGCCGCTTCGTGGCTCGGTAAATATCCACCACTAACCACCTCCACTTCGATGAATAGTTGTTAATTATTCTTATTTTTAACATACATTGTTGATATTAATGTACATGTAATTAGTTTTATAAATTTGAATTTACTGTAGTATTCTAAGTTGTTAAGCGATGTTGATCATTGAATGAAAACAGCGCTCTAGAAGCTATTAAGCTATTATATTATTATGAATAAGCTCCATCTTTTCCTCCGATCTTAATTATTTTCACAAAGTAAGGTTATCACACTCACGTTAGCAAAGAATCTTCCAGACGTTTGTAGAGCGAGAAAAGTTTGAAAAATGATTAAGATTAACGGATCAAGGTACATCCTAGTGTTATTTTGATGCTGTAGAGTGCATTTGCTATGAAAAGATGGGAGGATTACTTGGAGAGAAGGAGCTTCATGAGACCGTAAGAAGACAAAATTTGTTAGTGATTTCATCCATCTTCCTTGGCACAAATTCCCATAGATAACTGAAAATGGTATCTTTGTTATTTGATACGCTTTGCAATTTCCTTATCTGATATGCTGAGTGTATCAACTCAACGAATGAGCACACGAAAGAAAACTGCTACAAACTTATCAAGGCTGAAGAATTTATGGCGGAAGATACAGCTCTATTAAGAAGGAACTTTATTTTAACTCGGGTTGTTGGGGCTGATTAGGCATATTAGCAATACATGCTACTATGCCGAGCAAACTAAATAAGTGCTTAAAAATCCCCACCGTCATGAGGCAGACTTGTGGGCTATTTACAGAGTGCAGCCGAGGAGTTGAACCAGGGGCAACTGAGAACAAATCCAGTGAGTGGCAGGGTGGAGGACTTGAACCCAGGACACCGGATTACAAGTCCAGCACCCTAACCACTCGGCCACGCCGCCTCCACGGGGGCCTACCACGCGGACGAAAAGGAGGGACTTCTCGTAGTCTAGATAACTGCCTCCGTTGTCGAAAAGAGTAATAATTGTTAAGATTCATTAAACAAGCGGTTCAAAGCGCCGCGAATCTCTGTGTTATTTTGCGTAGGGAATGATGGACCGAAAATCATAACAATCTATACAAATAGACAGGTAAAATCGAGCAATACAATATCCCGACGTTTCGGCGACTTCATGACGCCATTATTAAGGGTACAAATGAAAATAAAATTAAGAAATGCGAGTTCAAGAGTGACAACTAATTTACATAGGGGAGGTAGCTACACAAATACTTTAGCACGGATAGAATCAGTTTGCACGTTCCAACTCGGTGTTAATTGTTTGATGTAAAGCATCTCGTTGACAAGACAATCGAATTTGTTCATGCACTTCTTGAGAACTTTGAAACAGCTAAGAAGGTCCTCAGGGACAGCACCTACCTGGTCGATGTCGTCGTGCTTGCGTACTGAAGATGACGTGCTCTTATGGCTATCCACGCGGGCATATAAATGCCCGCGTGTGTAACCAACATAGCTCCCTGTATCACACAGGTTACATTTAAATTGGTACACTACGCACTGTTATTACTAAATTATTAAACTAGTATTACTACTAAGTACCACTGTTACTAGTTTTACAGTATTATAATGCACTATACTATAACATACTAACACAGATATTACTACTTCTAGTATTGCAATTAGCTTAACCAGTCACTCATTTATTAGCCACTTTTTATGAAATTTACCTAAAGTATTATTCTTCATACACACATAGTTTTCAATTTCAAACTTATTTTTAACCTTTAATTTGAAGCAGGATATATAGGGTAATATTTGAGTTCTTTTTCAATCCCATAAATAGAAGTATAGAAGTATAGAAGGTATCTTGCTCTTCATTGCCGTTAAATATATTTATATTGAGGTTTTGTCGCTTAATTCACTTTGTTTTCACCTCCGATGTAGATAAGTACGTTCCGATTGCAAGCAAACGGCTTGGAGTCTTCTTCGGGCGAGCCGATCACGTTCCACAACAGCAGTGAAAAGATCCTAAGACAAATAATAGCATCAATCAGCATTATTTTTTCCTCAAGGCACTAGGACAAGCCTCGCTGGTAAGTACATTGTGTCATTGTGTAATTTAGTTGTTGCGGACCAGGATTGCTTATTATGAAACTGAAACGAATTATCTACCATTCCCTTTTAGAAAACATTAAGAGATACCAGTCTTCGCTCGGGATAGAGGATCACTATTGGGTATGTTTTGAAGATGATGTAAGATAAATAGACTGGAAAAACTATATTTCTTTGCCTGTAATCGTTAAAGTCCTATCCCCGTAGATACTTATGACTCGATCGCCTCAATTGTAATTCTTGATCCTGAAGTTTACGAAGAGAACTGCAGCAAAAAATATTTCAACGTCAACTGAATCGCTTGGGCTCTCAGTGCGGGTCCCCTCGCATTTCATCCGCGCCGATATCAAGCTAATCGTGTCAGTTTTGCGCGTTGTTATTATCCATGTATCCAGACTACGAGAAGAACGTTCATATTGTCCTCGGGTCGGTTTTCTTTTGTGCTTTTTATTTCCAGCCTCTCTTTTCGATTGCTTTTGGCACGCATTCTGTTTGTCTCAGTGTTTCTACCTGTGTACATTAGATAAACCACTGGCAAAGATTTCATGTAAGTCGCATTTGGAACTAACTATCGCTTTGTAACAATGATAATAATAACTTTATTATTCTACTTATATAGCGCGTTAGGCGCGTCTAATTTATACCAATACTCTTTCGAGCTGGCATAGAAGAAAATGTTACTTAAGGAATTGTAATTAAATAGTGAAACAGGGAGGACCGAGAGAGATGGGGGGGGGGGGGAGGGGGTGGATAGGCTCCATCTTTTCTCCCTTTCACTTTTTAAGCTAAGTACGGGTTATTTCACTCACATCAGCGAATAATTTTTCAGACTTTTGTAGAGCGAATCAAAGTGTTATTTTGCTGCGGACAGATAATGGAACACGGATCAAACCAAAGTGAATTCAATAGTTGTCGGTAAAACATTTGATATTAAACCTGCAGGGTGCAGTAGTATCAGTGTTCTGTTGAATACAGAAAGCAGTCTATATTTTTTATAGCAAATGATAAATCACCACCTCACGAAAGGTTTCCAAAACTTGGCAGCAGCAAGTATCATAATTTCATTTGCATGAAAGTTATGAGTAGCAGATACAACTCTATTCAAACGACAAATACTTCCTAGAACTGCTATATTGGAAGAGAAGGAGCTTCATGAGACCGTAACAAGATGAAATTTAACTGTGATTTCTTCCATCTTCCTTAACACAAATTCCCCTAAATCAATGAAAATGTATACTCAACAAAATAACTCCCATGTTTGGTTGGGCACCGAATATCTTCGTTACTTCAAAGCAGGTTGCTTCTTGTTTCAAATGGATTTCTTAGATCAAGCTGGAGAAGGTCTTTACCAGCTCTATTTTCAGTTTAAGTCATCCTTTCATTCAAGTTGACTATTTTTCAACGATCAAAGTTTGTTTGGGTGATTGCAAAGAAACGTAACCAGGAAAATACAAACTATTTTCTATTAACTGATCGACGTAACCCAAAAACCTGTCTTTCTTACTTCAGCAAAACAAAAGCAGTTCAAATGGCCCATTGATATGGCGTCATAATTATTCGATCATCGCTTTATAAGTATTGTGCGGCCTTCCAATGAAATCTCTCGAAGTCTCTTATCCTGTCTTGCTTAGAGACGTGATTAATGTGCATTGCGACGAAGCCAGATTAGCTTTCGCATGCGAGTTCTTCAAGTGTTTTGTTGACTACAGAAAGCAACCTATATTCTTTATCGCTGATAAAGTATTATTACCTCCCGAGAAGTTTCTAGAACTTTGACAACGTGAAGCAAACTTTAATTCACTTACCTGAAAGTTATGCGTAGCAGATAGACCTCGTTTCAAACGAAAAAGAAACAAGCGAACATTGTAGAATACTTATCTTGATACGAAACACGCTGCAGGAGAAGGAGCGTAATACAAAAAACTAGTTTAGCAAAAAGATAGAATTGCACTGCGACTTCTGCTATCGTCGCTTTAAGTTAGAGAAGAGATGTTTGTGACTTGATGTTTGTGACTTGAATTTTGCTGGGAGAATCATCCATTGTTTTAAGGACTAGAGGTGGGAAAACTTTGTTAAGAATACCAGCCTTGAATCAAGGCTCCAGAAGATTTATTAAATACTTTTCACGGTGAATTTTTCACCTTTATGCTCTTTCATGCAGATCACATTAAAACTGTAAAGTAAATTTATTTCTCTACCTCCTCTTGTAAAAGGATATTTTTATTGATTCTAAATGAATGATTTTCAGATGTGCAATGTTTTCTAGGTACTCTCGGACTAACTGACCCCATTAAAAAAAGAGAAAAATAGTTCTATTTTCAATCTTTTAAAAAGTGCCAACCAAAAATTGATTTCTTTTGTGTTAGAAAGCCTAATAAAAGTTATTGGTTATAGCGGTGGAAAGTTTCTGTCTAAATAACTTTTTAATTACCCGTAAGGAGTGGGATAAAAGGTCTTTTGCTGACTTCCTCTACGAAGATACCGGTTAACGTGACCTTTAATTCCGGTGAAAAACTGCGTTTTCCGTTTATAAATATTTGTTTTAACGTATAATGGGCCACTTATAATAATACTTTTCTTGTAGCTCTATCACGGGCACAGTGTTTTATCCCCTCCGACTCAACGAAAGTCACCACCCCTGAATGTAGGGATGACTTAAAGGCAGTGTGAAGTCGATGGACCTTTTAACTTTCGCCAACGAGCAAAGCGCTCCTTCGAAAAAAAAGAACTTGTCAAACATATAAAACACTGCTGTAATAGGTTGGCTTGTCTTTGAAGCCCAAAACAATGAAGCTTCCTAAATGACCATCCCACTCCTAACCCTATAACCTTACCCAACAAGTCAATGTTCTGCTGTTTTATTTCTGATGAGATCACGCGCAGATCAGGTGTAAAAATAGATACTGTGTCATCAGGTATGTTTCGCAATAATCTTTAGTGGCTTTCGGTTTGGTACCTTGTTCACCTTCGAAAGGAGTCTTGCTTTTTTTTCTGGAGAAATACATCGATGCAAAGCTTCAATAGCCCCTGAAATCCTCAAAGAGGTAAGACTAGATCATTTGTAATCTAGATTGAGAAGCAACTAAGTGTCTGTATACAACAAGACTATAACTCAGTGTACGAACCATTAAGAGTTTTGTCACAAATCCATGCTCGTGTGCGCGAAGTGTTATACTTAACGGCTCTATGAACGAATTTAGGCCTGCTCCATTTTAAACATTTACCAACAGCTAAGTCGATTTCATTTTGTAGAAAACAATTTGGGAATTTGTCCTTCATTCATTTCGCGAAGTATATATATCTTTTTTGACGTTTTGTTGTGAAGTATCGCTGAGTATTTTTACTCGTTATTTGTATTTTGACTCGCCCTACGGGCTCGTCAAAATGCGGCACAACTCGTAAAAATACTCAGCGATACTACACAACCAAATGTCTAATGAGTTATTTATTATCCAACACGCCAAACTGTTATTTCAGTGCGGGCGAATTTGGCGGATTTTATTTGCGAGGAGTGCGTGACAGAAGTATGCGAAGCGGAACGGAATTGGCGCGTTGTTGTGCTGCTGCTTCTATTTTCTTCATTAATGAAGAAATTTTCTGGTCGTCAAGCTATTTTTCTTCGTTCGATTCATCTAATGAACTTGGACCTATATTTGCTAGCCATTTTGACTCTTTTTCGTCGGAAATATGATTCAAATTGTTCGCCCCTTGCTTATTTTTTTTTTTCGTAACCACAATTCTTCGCTCGCCCGATGCGAGAAAACCTGTTTAACCGGTACTACAATAGACGAGTACAAATACCGCGTGATATTTGTACTCATCTATGGCGTTATTTGTACTCGTCTTGGTGTAGTTGGATAATAAAGTCTCTTAACCGGACGGATGTACAGCGATTCTTTATTTGGTGAATGAAAAACCTCATCGCTTATTTCGCTTTGTTTTTTCCTCCGATGTAAATTGGAACGTTTCGATAGCAAGGAAACGGTCTGGAGTCTTTATTCTTCGTGCCAGCCCATCACGATCTAAAACGGCAGTGAAAAGATGATCAGATCAACAATAGTATTTAACAACCTTACTGTGTTCCTCAAGGCACTGAAATAAGTCTCACTGGTAAGTACATTATGTCAGAGCGTAATTTAGTTGTTTCCATAAAGGGCCAGGACTTGCCACTTATGAAATTTAAACGAAACATCTACCTGTCTTTGGACAACAACAAGAGCTACATGTCTTTGCTCTCGAGATTGATCACGAACGAAGATCGTTAAGTTTCTTGCCAATAAGCACGTTAGGTATGTTTTGAAGATGGGAAGATTTTCGAATGTATGTTGTCTAAGGTAAAACCGTAGAAAGAAATTGACACAGACAACTCCGCAGTCGATTAAGATCTTCTCTGCATCATCGTTTTCCAGACACGTTTCCCCCCTAATTTTCTAACCCTATATACTTTCAGCTGGCTCTAAATTTTACTATAAAGAAAATGCTGAATATTTTCGCTGAAGATAACCGGTGAACTGAATACTAAACTGTTCGTTCAAAAATTTTCCTTTCGGTGAAAGGCTCAGTTTAGTGCTTTTATCATTTTTTTACTTCATAAATTGTTACAATGCCGTTCGGTAAAGGGACTATAATTAGAACCTTCTAGAAGAGGACATTCGAATATGGTTGACCTCTGTTCAAGATTACTTACTGACTCCTATTACTTGAAATATCACACCAAACACGAGAGCAGGCGGTAAATCATTCAACGTTTAGTATTCCCCTAATGTTGCCCTTTATCTGCTTTGTATTAATAGAACCGCTTCGAGAATTTCTTGAAATGTTGCCTAAGGGACCGGGGAAGAACTGATGTGCTTTGCTCTACCACTTTTTCATTTTTTGACTTACCTCCTCCAACGTCCCCCATTCCGATGAAATAGTTCTATTTACACGTAACGGATCAGCGCATTTGCTGTTAAAAGACGCGTGTCATGGGATTATTATTTCAAGGCTAAGGTCACAATAGGTAACACACTGGTTTCACTTTCGTGTTCCTGTTTACAAGTTGAAGGCTGGTTGCGGATGAGCAATTTTAAGTTTCTTGTCTTGTCTGGTTGGAATTTTGACGCCTAAACGAAATTCAGAACCGATTTTAGTAGTTGTTTCAGACAAGAGATATTTACATTCTCTACAGAGGCTTAACTGTGGAGTCTTATCCTTGTTGCTGCTCTGAAAAGGACTTTGATCATCACATTCTCGAACAGAATTTAGATTTGCTCTATAATTTGACTCAACCCCCATTAAGTAGCTCTGCTCATAAACTCAACGGATCAGCGCAGAAATCGCAAGTCTGACGTTTGTGGCTTTAAAGGTGCCATAAAAAATGACGCAATGTCTAGAGATTATTTCTGAAGGTCACAGTATGTAACTAATCAGTTTCACTTTCATGTTCTTGGTTATTAGCTTCTAAATAGCTCATATTGTCCTTGCGTCGGTTTTCTTTCTTACTTATTCTCTTTCCGATTGCGTAGTCTTACGCACGCATTTTTTGTTTCAGTGTTTCTATTTGTGTATGTTGGACAAATCACTGGCATCGATTTCATGTGAATCACATTTGGAGGTAACTATCACTTAATGATAATGATTATAACAACTTTACTATTTTACTTATATAGCGCATTGCGGTGCGGTGTACAATATTCTTTCGGAATGGTATAGATGCAAATAATACATGTGGAATTGTATTTTAATGTGAACAGGGAGGGAGTGGGGATGGGATAAGCTCAATCTTACCCCCCCCGTCTCACTTCTTCCACGCTAAGTAAGGTTATCGTACCCAACTTAATGACGAATTTTCCAGACTTTTGTAGAGCGAAAGAACTTCGAAAAATAATGAAGGTTAACGTGTCGAGGCACATCCTAGTGTTGTTTGCTGCGGAGAGATGATCGACAAAGAATCAAACCAAAGCAAATTCAATAGTTATCAGTAAAACAATTGATATTAAACTTGCAGAGTGCAGCTATTTAGGGAGGTAGATAAGGTGTTCTGCCTGAAGGCCAAAGAAGTTTTCGTTTTCGCGTTCGTCGAGTGTTTTGTTGACTACAGAAAGCAGCCTATATTCTTTATCGCAGATGATCAATCACCACCAAAAAGTTTCCAAAACTTGACAGGAGCAAGTACCTTAGTTTCATTTGCATGAAATTTATGAGTAGCAGATACAACTCTTTTCAAACGAAAACTACTTCCTAGAATTGCTATATTGGAAGAGAAGGAGCTTCATGAGACCGTAACAAGATGAAATTTAACCGTGATTTCTCCCATCTTCCTTAACGCAAATTCCCCTACATCAGTGAAAATGTTATTGATGTTATTTTGTTACGCTTTGTAATTTCTTTAATCTAATATTCTGAGTTTATCAACTCAACAAAAGAACTTCTATGTTTGGTCGGGCACCGAATATCTTCAATACTCCAAAGCAGGTTGCTTCTTATTTCAAATGGATTTCTTAGCTCAAGCTGAAGAAGGTCTTTACCAGCTCCATTTTCAGTTTAAGTTATCCTTTCATTCAAGTTGATCATTTTTCAACGATCAAAGTTTGTTTGAGTGAGTGTAAAGAAAAGTAACCAGGAAAATACAAACTATTTTGTCTTAACTGACGTAACCCAAAAACCTGTCTTTCTTACTTCAGCAAAACAAAAGCAATTCAAATGGCCCATTGATATGGCGTGAAAACTATTCGATCATCGCTTTATAAGTATTGTGCGGCCTTCCAATGAAATCTCTCGAAGTCTCTTGTGCTGTCTTGCCTAGAGACGTGATTTATGTGCATTGCGACGAAGCCAGATTAGCTTTCGCATGAGAGTTCCTCAAGTGTTTTGTTGACTACAAAAAGCAGCATATATTCTTTATTGCTGATAAAGTATTATTACCTCACGGAAAGTTTCTAGAACTTTGACAACGTGAAGCAAACTTTAATTCACTTTCCCTGAAAGTTATGCGTAGCAGATACAACTCGTTTCAAACGAAAAAGAAACAAGCGAACATTGTAGAATACTTATCTTGATACGTAACACAACGCAGGAGAAGGAGCGTAATACAGAAAACTATTTTAGCAAAAAGATAAAATTGCACTGCGACTTCTGCTATCGTCGCTTTAGGTTAGAAAAGAGATGTTTGTGACCTTACGTTCTTTTGATACTCTAACTGATACGATCCATTGTCTAATATGCTGACCGTATCAAATGAACAAAAGACGGGCAAAAAGCAGCGGATTACGGCTGCCACAACTTCATTAAAACTCCAGAAATTTTGCTGGGAGAATCATCCATTCTAAGGACTAGAGGTGGAAGAGATAAGAGGACCTCAAGAGATAAAACTCTGCTTAGTGCTACAGTATACCAGCACTGTAGTGTCACAGTATACCAGCACTGAAGTGCCACAGTATACCAGCACTGCAGTGCCGCAGTATACCAGCACTGCATTGCCACAGTATACCAGCACTGTAGTGATAGTTCCAGAACTCAGTGGAATAATCCAGCTGCGAACAAACTGCCAAAGCCTTTGAAGCTTTGAGATCTAATGTCCGTGAGATGAAGAAGAAACGAAATAAATAGCGAACAAAACAAGTGTTGTAGAGCGTTTTAAAGGCTCGTTATTTCAAGCATTTTTAGGTTTACCTTTTGTTTTATTAAGTCTCGCCTTTTCGCCCCTACGTGCTATTTTGAACTTGGCTCAGCACTTACCGTGCTAGACATTTTAATCCTTTGTTATGGTTGAAGATAACTAGTTTGCTAGGTGGTCATGTTTGAGTTGGTAAAACTGACCTTGAGTTTTACCCACACTGAACATCATGTTTTGGAAGTTCCCACGGTTAGCTAGTCCAAACATGTCTGTGATTTTTGTATTTAATACTGAAGCACTCCTTGCTGAAAGTAGTAGAAATAAGCAGTGGAACAAGAGAGAATAAAGAAGAAAATTACAGAGTTTCAGTACCTCTTGTTAATTTGCCAAGCGAGTGGTAAAACCCCTCAACAAAAGTGCTTTTCGTGAAATGTCTTCTTAAACTTGTTCCAAACGTCAATATTGCATAAAAGAACGCTTATTATGTCAAATATATCTCTTGGCTCAGGCTGGAAAGAATTCTGTCTCTCTACCAACTTTTAACACAGACCCCGTTTTGTCATTTTCACTTATCTTTCATTACAGATCACTTGCCGTGAAAGTAAGCCTTGACTGATAACAGTTACATAAGCCGTGAACAAAAAGTAAATAGATTTGAAAATTCTTGCGAAAGAAACCTCAAGCAACAGAAACCCAGAGCAGATCTGTGGCAGCCCTAAATGCAGAAGGCTTCCTTCCGCTGTTAGGAGCCGTCTAGATTGTCGAACAGCATGAGAATTTGTAATATTCATTTACTAATCAGATCAAAGTCGTTCAAATCTCCGTGTTACTTTGCGGTAAGAGGTGATGGATCAGAAATCAAAACAAACTATTCTTAATACTTCTCAAACAAAAGAAAAATAGATGACATGTTGCCATGTATCTGTTCAATAATAGATGACAAAAGTGTCACGTGAGGCACAGCAGAGTGTGTCACTGATGTTCTTACTATTTTGACGTCTTCTGTGATCTATTACTAAACAGACCCACGGCATCATGGATGATCTACTATTCAATTTATTATTACTTATATAGCGCAAAATACATGTGGATATGATCTAATGCGCTAGAATTCTGATTGTTTTATATGATAAATGCGTCTGTCCTCCAGTCGATCATTGGTAAGAACCAATCACAATGCCAGCGTTATTTAGCTTATGATACATAAAACACCGGATATGCTGCTGTGTGCAGCTTTAAATGCATGTGATTCTTAACTATTCAACCTTTGAACGCAGACAGTTTAAGTATTCCAAAGGTTTCCCAAACTTCCAGAACGGTATGTATTATCTAAGTTACTGATTCAAGTGAGTTCCAGATAACTTTTTTCTCTGAATTTGGTTTTGTTATCGATCTATAGAATCAGAGTGATAATTTCCATTCGTGAAGAAACCTCAGTTCACGAGTTGACGTAAATTAAAGTTAACCGTCACGTGTGGTGTGTATCATTTTATACAGTACGCTGGGAATTTATTTCGGCTCAGGTCGGCAAAGTTCTCTAGTATTTATCTAAGAGTGATGGCTGGTTTTTACCTAACGCTATCATACTTGAATGAAGTGAGAAGCGATCCTTTTTTGATCACTAGAAAGTGAGCTGAGAGAATGGAATTCAATGTTAAGAGACCTTATTAAGTAAGATTATCATAACTAATTACCTCGGACGCAAAAAAGATAAACTGAGAAGACGGAAAAAAATTCGTATAGCTTAGAAACTATTGACTTTGACCATCAGTTCTCAGACTTAGACAGTATTCCTGATGCTTTAAACATTTTCTTTATTATAGGAAAATTCATTACCTGACGAGGGACTCGTGCGGTATCAGTTTTTGCCGGAAAGTTAACGCGGAATTGACGAGGTAGGTGATCGATTTTCCTTAAGTCGCATATTTGAACAAAAATTAGTAAAATCAGAGTTAACTTCGTTTGCTTCTTCGGATGAGCCAAAAAAATAAAGGCTGATAGTTTCTAAAGAAACTGTTTGGGGCTGCGTCGGTGGGGGTAACGAAATAATTTGAATATATCAACAAAGTTGAAATGGTAAATTGGCCACTGTTACGATTATAAAAGCTGACGTTTCGAGCGTTAGCCCTTCGCTCCGACGAAGAGCTAACGCTCGAAACGTCAGCTTTTAAAATCGTAACGGTGGCCAATTTACCATTTCAACTTTGTTGATACATTCAAATTAAATTGAGAAAAAAAAATGGTGTGAAGTTGTTAAAAAGTAGCCTTGATTCTTTGCTGCTCAATTTTCCTTCATATCCCTAGTCCTGGCGTCAATTTCGCTCCACCCTGTGAATAAAGGAAATAGACTTCCTTGTTTCTGACCCACCCCTTTCCTAAAAAAAACATGTCTAAGCGCGTATCGCTAGATCTTGACACATATACTATTTGCAAAGACAACCCTGATGCCCATTAACAAAACTTTGGTTCTGCGCAGGTTTAAACAAGAAATGGCCGCTGCATTTGAATACACGGAAGAGCAGCTAAATTACTTCAGGATTTGTTACGTTGTCACTGATATTATAACAGAGGGTCTGCGAACAATCTTTAAACAAGAATGGGACAGTCGCCACAAGACAAGACTAGGAGAATGGAAAGATCAACCTAAAAATGGACAGGACTTTTGGAATGGGGAGTCCCTAAAGAACAGAAGGAAAAACGCACGGCTGTTATCAACCATGAAAAATGGCGATAGAGCTGAATGGGATTGTACCATGCTCTTTTACGCTATTCTTTTTTCAGATTGTATCCACGGTCTCAACTCAGTGGTTCGATCAAACATAGATGATATAAGAAATATTCGGAATGAAATCGCACATGACGAAGCAGGCCAACTCTCTGACGGAGATTTCAATATTGTTATATCGCGGGTGAAAACTGCATTCGTCGCCCTCGGTCTTCCCACATTAAAAATCAATGAAGTCCAAAATCAAACAGCCTTCCCCACAGAGGAGTTAAGTAAAGTTTTAAGGGAGGTTAACGACCTGAGACAAAAACTTAAAGAGAAGGAAAAGGAACTTAAAGGAAAAGAAAAAGAACTTCAAGAGAAAGAAAAGGTACTTCAAGTAAAAGAAGAACAGAGGCTTGCCTTGCAAGAACAGTTACACGCAGATGTCTCTCCATTTTGCATTCTCCCTCCTAAACCAACACACCTCATCGCTGCTCGAGAATCTGAAGTTGATGAAATTATGCGAAACCTGCAAACATTAAAACGCACCGATGATGGGATGAGTATACTGTATTTGTCAGGAAATCCAGGAAGTGGCAAATCTCAGCTGGCCCGTTTAGCAGCCAAGCGATTCTACGACGAAGTGAAAGAAACACCTTCCGCAGCTTCATTTGTCATGACACTGAATGCTGAAAGCCCAGAAACAATTTTGAACTCGTATGTCGATTTTGCTCAACATTGCAAATGTCCCGGATATGAAATAACAAACACTTACGGCTCGAAGGATTTGAACACAGACGACAAGATTTCATATCTCAAGTCCCTAATAAGTGCAAAAATTAAGCATTACACTTCATGGCTGGTGATAGTTGATAATGGGAACTCTCTTTCAAGCGGTCTTTTGCCTAATGCAGGAAACGAGGTGTGGGCAAGGGGCCAGATGCTAATAACAACGCAGGGCACTGCGTCTATGCCGTTAACAAGCTCTTCCGTCCAAAACCTTTCCGTCAGCGCAGGAATGCAACCTAACGACGCATGCTCTTTGCTGAGCATTCTTTCTGATATCCCAATTAATGACATAGAGAAAGAAGTTGCTAAGGTATTAGACTACCAGCCACTTGCCCTAGCGGCTGCAGCCACGTATGTGCGACAAGTTCGTCAGAGTAAGGTATCCTCGAAATTTGGTTGGAGCGACTACCTGAAGAAATTGGAAGAGGGGAAACGAAGTACTACTGAAATCAGACTTGCTGAGAGCAATCCAAGCTATCCAAACTCCATGACCAAAGTAATAACACTCGCTGTCGAAAAGGCGATGGCGGACGATATAATTTTCCATCACATCTTCAATTTTCTCTCTGTGTGTGCATTACAGCCGATCCTTCAAGAAGCTGTTATCGAGTACGTCAGAGCAGTAGATGAAGATTTTGAAGATGAAGATATGATGAGATTGAGAATGAATCAATGTTCATTATTGCTGATTGAAGAAAAAGAAGAAGAGGAAGAAGAAGAGGAAGAAGAAGAAAAAGTGAGTGGTGTCTATATTCGAGCTCATGGTATTGTTCACGATGTTATTAAATCTGCGACGAAAGATTGGACAAAGGATGAAGTTTACGAAGTGGTATATGGGGCTGTAATGTCATTCTCAAAATTCGAAAAATTAGCTTCCATTGATGTGGGAACAAAATTAGCTCCCCATTTAAAGATGTTAAGCTTAAAACTTGAACAAGTGGTAATTAGAAGAGAAAAGCCAGAATTCTACGAAAGAGCACTTAAGTCTTTGAGTTCTTACGTTGGTGGCCTTTGCACCCTCGGTGAAATGTGCCATGACCACAGTGAGTTTGGAGCAGCGTTAGTCTTTTATAAATTGCAGTTAAAAATGATTGAAACAAGTCACGAAGGAGAGGACCTGAAAAAAGCAGCATGTTACAGCAACTTGGGTGTTGTACACAACGAGCTGGGCAAAACACACCAAGCAGAAGACTACTATAATCATGCACTGGAGATTCGTCTGAAGAAACTGGGACCTGATCATGTTGATGTTGCAGCCTCTTACAACAATCTGGGTAGTTTACACAGTGACCTGGGCGAAAAAGATCAAGCAAAAGACTACTATAAGCGTGCACTGCAAATTCGTCTGAAGAAGCTTGGACCTGATCATGTTAAAGTTGCCGCCTCTTACAACAATCTGGGTAGTTTACACAGTGACCTGGGCGAAACAGATCAAGCAAAAGACTACTATAAGCGTGCACTGGAGATTCTTCTGAAGAAGCTAGGACCTGATCATGTTGATGTTGCAACCTGTTACTACAATCTGGGTATTTTACACAAAGCGCTGGGCGAAACAGATCAAGCAAAAGACTACTATAGTCAATCACTGGAGATTCGTCTGAAGAAGCTTGGACCTGATCATGTTGAAGTTGCAGCCTCTTACAACAGTCTGGGTAGTTTACACAGTGACCTGGGCGAAACAGATCAAGCAAAAGACTACTATAAGCGTGCACTGGAGATTCTTCTGAAGAAGCTTGGACCTGATCATGTTAAAGTTGCAGCCTCTTACAACAATCTGGGTAGTTTACACAGTAACCTGGGCGAAACAGATCAAGCAAAAGACTACTATAAGCGTGCACTGGAGATTCGTCTAAAGAAGTTAGGACCTGATCATGTTGATGTTGCAGACTCTTACAACAATCTGGGTACTTTACACAAAGCGCTGGGCGAAACTGATCAAGAAAAAGACTACTATAATCAATCTCTGGAGATTCGTCTGAAGAAGCTTGGACCTGATCATGTTGATGTTGCAACCTCTTACAACAATCTGGGTAGTTTACACAGTGACCTGGGCGAACCTGATCAAGCAAAAGACTACTATAAGCGTGCACTGGAGATTCGTCTGAAGAAGCTTGGACCTGATCATGTTAAAGTTGCCGCCTCTTACAACAATCTGGGTAGTTTACACAGTGACCTGGGCGAAACAGATCAAGCAAAAGACTACTATAAGCGTGCACTGGAGATTCTTCTGAAGAAGCTAGGACCTGATCATGTTGATGTTGCAACCTGTTACTACAATCTGGGTATTTTACACAAAGCGCTGGGCGAAACAGATCAAGCAAAAGACTACTATAGTCAATCACTGGAGATTCGTCTGAAGAAGCTTGGACCTGATCATGTTGAAGTTGCAGCCTCTTACAACAGTCTGGGTAGTTTACACAGTGACCTGGGCGAAACAGATCAAGCAAAAGACTACTATAAGCGTGCACTGGAGATTCTTCTGAAGAAGCTTGGACCTGATCATGTTAAAGTTGCAGCCTCTTACAACAATCTGGGTAATTTACACAGTGACCTGGGCGAAACAGATCAAGCAAAAGACTACTATAAGCGTGCACTGGATATTCGTCTAAAGAAGTTAGGACCTGATCATGTTGATGTTGCAGCCACTTACAACAATCTGGGTACTTTACACAAAGCGCTGGGCGAAACTGATCAAGAAAAAGACTACTATAATCAATCACTGGAGATTCGTCTGAAGAAGCTTGGACCTGATCATGTTCATGTTGCAACCTCTTACAACAATCTGGGTAGTTTACACAGTGACCTGGGCGAAACAGATCAAGCAAAAGACTACTATAAGCGTGCACTGGAGATTCGTCTGAAGAAGCTTGGACCTGATCATGTTGATGTTGCAGCCTCTTACTACAATCTGGGTAGTTTACACAGTGACCTGGGCGAAACAGATCAAGCAAAAGACTACTATAAGGGTGCACTGAAGATTCGTCTGAAGAAGCTTGGACCTGATCATGTTGATGTTGCAGCCTCTTACAACAATCTGGGTATTTTACACAAAGCGCAGGGCGAGACAGATCAAGCAAAAGACTACTATAATCAATCACTGGAGATTCGTCTGAAGAAGCTTGGACCTGATCATGTTGATGTTGCAGCCTCTTACAACAATCTGGGTAATTTACACAGTGACCTGGGCGAAACAGATCAAGCAAAAGACTACTATAAGCGTGCACTGGAGACTTGTCTGAAGAAGCTTGGACCTGATCATGTTGATGTTGCAGCCTCTTACAACAATCTGGGTATTTTACACGGTGACCTGGGCGAAACAGATCAAGCAAAAGACTACTTTAAGCGTGCACTGGAGATTCGTCTTAAGAAGCTTGGACCTGATCATGTTAAAGTTGCAGCCTCTTACAACAATCTGGGTATTTTACACAAAGCGCTGGGCGAAACAGATCAAGCAAAAGACTACTATAATCAATCACTGGAGATTCGTCTCAAGAAACTTGGACCTGATCATGTTGATGTTGCAGCCTCTTACAACAATCTGGGTAGTCTACACAATGACCTGGGCGAAACAGATCAAGCAAAAGACTACTATAAGAGTGCACTGGAGATTCGTCTGAAGAAGCTTGGACCTGATCATGTTAAAGTTGCAGCCTCTTACAACAATCTGGGTAGTTTACACAGTGACCTGGGCGAAACAGATCAAGCAAAAGACTACTATAAGCGTGCACTGGAGATTCTTCTAAAGAAGCTAGGACCTGATCATGTTGATGTTGCAGCCTCTTACAACAATCTGGGTACTTTACACAAAGCGCTGGGCGAAACAGATCAAGCAAAAGACTACTATAATCAATCACTTAAGATTCGTCAAAAGAAGCTTGGACCTGATCATGTTGATGTTGCAGCCTCTTACAACAATCTGAGTAGTTTACACACTGACCTGGGCGAAACAGATCAAGCAAAAGACTACTATAAGCGTGCGCTGGAGATTCTTCTGAAGAAGCTAGGACCTCATCATGTAGATGTTACAACCTCTTAGAACAATCTGGGTAGTTTACACAGTGACCTGGGTGAACCTGATCAAGCAAAAAACTAGTATAATCAATCACTGGAGATTCGTCTGAAGAAGCTTGGACCTGATCATGTTGATGTTGCAGCCTCTTACAACAATCTGGGTAGTCTACACAGTGACCTGGGCGAAACAGATCAAGCAAAAGACTACTATAAGCGTGCACTGGAGATTCGTCTGAAGAAGCTTGGACCTGATCATGTTAAAGTTGCAACCTCTTACAACAATATGGGTATTTTACAGAAAGCGCTGGGCGAAACAGATCAAGCAAAAGACTACTATAATCAATCACTGGAGATTCGTCTGAAGAAGCTTGGACCTGATCATGTTGATGTTGCAGCCTCTTACAACAATCTGGGTAGTCTACACAGTGACCTGGGCGAAACAGATCAAGCAAAAGACTACTATAAGCGTGCACTGGAGATTCGTCTGAAGAAGCTTGGACCTGATCATGTTAAAGTTGCAACCTCTTACAACAATATGGGTATTTTACAGAAAGCGCTGGGCGAAACAGATCAAGCAAAAGACTACTATAATCAATCACTGGAGATTCGTCTGAAGAAGCTTGGACCTGATCATGTTGATGTTGCAGCCTCTTACAACAATCTGGGTATTTTACACAGTGACCTGGGCGAAACGGATCAAGCAAAAGACTACTATAAGCGTGCACTGGTGATTCTTCTGAAGAAGCTAGGACCTGATCATGTTGATGTTGCAACCTCTTACAACAATCTGGGTATTTTACACAAAGCGCTAGGCGAAACAGATCAAGCAAAAGACTACTATAAGCGTGCACTGGAGATTCGTCTGAAGAAGGTTGGACCTGATCATGTTGATGTTGCAGCCACTTACAACAATCTGGGTAGTTTACACAGTGACCTGGGCGAAACAGATCAAGCAAAAGACTACTATAAGCGTGCACTGGAAATTCGTCTGAAGAAGCTTGGACCTGCTCATGTTAAAGTTTCCGCCTCTTAGAACAATCTGGGTAGTTTACACAGTGACCTGGGCGAAACAGATCAAGCAAAAGACTACTATAAGCGTGCACTGGAGAATCGTCTGAAGAAGCTTGGACCTGATCATGTTGATGTTGCAACCTGTTACAACAATGTGGGTATTTTACACAAAGCGCTGGGCGAAACAGATCAAGCAAAAGACTACTATAAGCGTGCACTGGAGATTCGTCTGAAGAAGCTTGGACCTGATCATGTTAAAGTTGCAGCCTCTTACAACAATCTGGGTAGTTTACACAGTGACCTGGGCGAAACAGATCAAGCAAAAGACTACTATAAGCGTGCACTAGAGATTCTTTTAAAGAAGCTAGGACCTGATCATGTTGATGTTGCAACCTCTTACAACAATTTGGGTACTTTACACAAAGCGCTGGGCGAAACAGATCAAGAAAAAGACTACTATAATCAATTACTTAAGATTCGTCTGAAGAAGCTTGGACCTGATCATGTTGATGTTGCAGCCTCTTACAACAATCTGGGTAGTTTACACAGTGACCTGGGCGAAACAGATCAAGCAAAAGACTACTATAAGCGTGCACTGGAGATTCGTCTGAAGAAGTTAGGACCTCATCATGTAGATGTTACAACCTATTAGAACAATCTGGGTAGTTTACACAGTGACATGGGCGAACCTGATCAAGCAAAAGACTACTATAAGCGTGCACTGGAGACTCGTGTGAAGAAGCTTGGACCTGATCATGTTAAAGTTGCAGCCTCTTACAACAATCTGGGTAGTTTACATAGTGGCCTAGGCGAAACAGATTAAGCAAAAGACTACTATAAGCGTGCACTGGAGATTCTTCTAAAGAAGCTAGGACCTGATCATGTTGATGTTGCAACGTCTTACAACAATCTGGGTATTTTACACAAAGCGCTGGGCGAAACAGATCAAGAAAAAGACTACTATAATCAATCACTGGAGATTCGTCTGAAGAAGCTTGGACCTGATCATGTTGATGTTGCAGCCTCTTACAACAATCTGGGTAGTTTACACAGTGACCTGGGCGAAACAGATCAAGCAAAAGACCACTATAAGCGTGCACTGGAGATTCTTCTGAAGAAGCTAGGACCTGATCATGTTGATGTTGCAACCTCTTACAACAATCTGGGTATTTTACACGGTGACCTGGGCGAAACAGATCAAGCAAAAGACTACTATAATCAATCACTGGAGATTCGTCGTAAGAAGCTTGGACCTGATCGTGTTGATGTTGCAGCCTCTTACAACAGTCTGGGTAGTTGACACAGTGACCTGGGCGAAACAGATCAAGCAAAAGACTACTATAAGCGTGCACTGGAGATTCGTCTAAAGAAGCTAGGAGCTTATTATGTTGATGTTGCAGCCTCTTAAAACAATCTGGGTAGTTTACACAGTGACCTGGGTGAAACAAATCAAGCAAAAGACTACTATAAGCGTGCACTGGAGATTCTTTTGAAGAAGTTAGGACCTGATCATGTTTATGTTGCAACCTCTTACTACAATATTGGTATTTTACACAGTGACCTGGGCGAAACAAATTAAGCAAAAGACTACTATAAGCGTGCACTGGAGATTCTTCTGAAGAAGCTTGGACCTGATCATGTTGATGTTGCAGCCTCTTACAACAATCTGGGTAGTTTACACAGTGACCTGGGCGAAACAGATCAAGCAAAAGACTACTATAAGGGTGCACTGGAGATTCGTCTGAAGAAGCTTGGACCTGATCATGTTGATGTTGCAGCCTCTTACAACAATCTGGGTAGTTTACACAGTGACCTGGGTGAAACAGATCAAGCAAAAGACTACTATAAGCGTGCACTGGAGATTCTTTTGAATAAGCTAGGACATGATCATGTTGATGTTGCAACCTGTTACAACAATCTGGGTATTTTACACAAAGCGCTAGGCGAAACAGATCAAGCGAAAGACTACTATAATCAATTACTGGAGATTCGTCTGAAGAAGCTTGGACCCGATCATGTTGATGTTGCAGCCTATTACAACAATCTGGGTAATTTGCACAGTGACCTGAGCGAACTCCAAGAGGCCAAGCATTGTCTTGATCGTGCACTGGTATTTTTTTATTTGAGATACCGTCAAGATCATGTTAGGTTACGAGAGGTCAGGAGGAACTTCTCTCGGCTACAACAGAAAAGGAGGTGCGTCGTGAATTAAGGTTTAAGCTGCTTTGAAAAGAAGAAAAGATGGACTTGTAGATAGTCTAGAAACTGGGCTAATTTAAAAACGGCGAAGACCTTTAATTCTTTTTAGACGTTGCTGTCCCTTTGCTGGAGAAGTTTCGCCAGAATCTAGACCGTTTTGATATTTTCGTTATATTTGATATCATTTGAGCTTCTTGTATCCTGATCTGCGAACTCTGTGATCGGAGACAGGTTAAAGACGTTTCCTTACTTGAAGTCCCACGTTCAGGACAAAATCGTTTATGAATCGCCATATAGTGCTGCTTCTTCTGAATTATGACTTTTGATTGATTGGCTTGTGTACATATCACTCTCTTCTTATCAGCAACGTAAATTTATAAATTAAAAGATAGCCTGGTGGTTTCGTTATGTTTTATATTTGATGGAACTTAAACTAAAAACAGGCTCCTCCTGTAAGAAGGAGTATAATTGACAACGTTTCCAAATGAATAGCTCAAATGAATAGAGCCCAAATGAATAGAGCAAAGAAGCACAACACCCACAAAAAATAAAGCATGTTTTATCATGAATTTGCAACTCTCCATCACACTTATAGGTCGTGGCAGTACAGACCCTGCAGCGTTCGGTCCATCCAAACCCAATGAGGGCCAATATGCCCCAGGACACTTTGAGCAAGTGAGGTTAATAAGAAATGATTTATTAGAAGGCAGTCTGACCAAAATTTGCCGATTTTCGAGAACAAAAATACACGGTGTTCAGGCGCATTGCAATTTGAAAAAAAATTGATCCTTTATTTAAGGAAAACCGACGGTAAAAGTTTAAAACAAACATGGAGGAAAAGCCAGTAGAAAAAACCTCGTGGTGACTTACTGAACGGCGCATGCGTGCACGCGATTGCATAACAATACGTCGGAATACATGGCCTACGACAGTTTCCGCGAAAACGGTCCGTATGGCAAAATCCCAACCGAGTAAAAACTAATCACAGCGCTCGGATTTACCTCAAGACTACTTGGCCGTATGAAACTATCAAAGTGACCCTATGGGGGACCCATAGATATATTATGCAGAATACAATTGTTTATTTCATGCGGTCAAGTCTAAGGTTAAAAAGTAAACGTGATATTTAATTCTTATACCCCCTTAACAATGAGTAAGTTCTTAAGAGGGAACAGTCGGTAGTTCAAATTTTGGTAAATGTTTATCTCACCTACTTGTCCGGCACAAAATTAGCCGTAATCCCTACAACAATAGCTTCACCAATCATTGATAAGGTACATGCCATCGGTGCCATGAGGCAATTTTGATGAAGCAGAATGCAAATTAACATTTGAATCAGTGTCTGAATGATTAATATATCGTGTTTCGATGAATTGTTGTGGAAACTTTGGTAAAAAGTAGAAAACATTCTTCAAAGCACTTTGAATGGATAATTAATGGCTAGTGTTTCGAGACAAGGGCTACCTGAATTTAAACTGATAAGAACGTCTTGGGCTGAGATTCGATGGCCCGAAAATGTAGGCAGGGTAAATCATAGATCACGAATTATGGATGAACCCAAGAGGAACATAAATGGTTTAAATGGAGGCTTGTTTTAAACAATAACAAGGCGACACCACAACATCGGGAGCTACATTCTCTACACTTTGCGAAAAGTCATGAGCTACTTAAACGTGCACCTGCTCTTTTGTACACAGAAGATGCAGCAGACGGGGCCTTTTGTGTTAATTGTCCTTCTCTAAGAAGACTAGAATGTCTAACCCTTTGCAGATGTCATAGCAAAAGTAGCGCATGCTCCTGAGTTATATCAAGAACCTGAGTGTTAGTCTGCCCTGGGGCTTGAACCAGACCTCTAACCTTAGACCTCGGAGCTAAAGTCACCCAGGAGCCATCAAAGTCGCCAAATTGAGAAGCACTCTATTTTTTTTTACTAGGTATGAACAGACTATCCTGCAATTGTCCTGCTCGTGATGTTGATAATTTACAGAGTCGCATACTAAGAAACGTTATGTTTACAACAATAAGTAGTAGAAATATGATAATTTTGTTGTCTTTATTTGAAAATGATGTGGTTTTCCTAAGATTTTTGGACGATTGTAGTTTGCTGGTGCATGAGGCTAAAAATCAAGGAGGTAACAATGTACTAGAAGGAACGAGAATGGTGATCATAAGGCATGATTTATATTAACATACCTTCCAAGGTTTATGTGCACGATCCTTCGCAGTAAAGCACTATTTGAGCAATAGTGAAAATCAGACCTGAAAAAAATTTCAGGCCTGTACGGGATTCGAACCACTGACCTCTGCGATACTAGTGCAGCGCTCTACCAATTGAGCTAACAAGCCAACTGAGAGCAGGCCATCAAATTAATTCGACATAAACCCGTAGATGATAAATCAAACAACAACAAACATATGAAACATATGTATGAACTGCGGTTATGAAACGTATATGTGCACTAGTATCGCAGAGGTCAGTGGTTCGAATCCCGTACAGGCCTGAAATTTTTTTTCAGGTCTGATTTTCACTATTGCTCAAATAGTGCTTTACTGCGAAGGATCGTGCACATATACGTTTCATAACCGCAGTTCATACATATGTTTCATATGGTTGTTGTTGTTTGATACCTTCCAAGGTAAGTAATGTAGCGGCCGAGTTCTGATTTTGGACGCTTGCGGCCAATTTTTTAAATTTGGAAACTCGTGTATGATATTTTTTTTTTTTTTTAATTTTGACGGTAGTGTGTGATTTTTGAGAAAGGGGCCGATTTTTCGATTTTGGACAGCAAATGATCAGTTATCTAAACAAGTCAATTATCCTAGATTCCAAGCGCGCCTCCAACTAGACCAGTGGTGGCCAAGGAGAAATGAGAAGAAAACTCACTTGTGATTTCAATGGTGAGGTTACAAGTGACATTGTTTCCTGATTGGTCCATTGCATGATACAGAATAACACGATTCCTTTATTGAACGATTGAGGAGGTTGGTGGATTTGCTGATCATGAGTTGTCCGTAGCAACCGGTTTCGTGCAGGTAACCGACGATAAAATTTTTTCTCGTTCAGTATAAGATGACATGGGGTTTTTTGGACATGTGACACCAAACGTGAGAGGAACAAGATCTGGAATGGAAAAGAGTTCGTTAGTTTCAAGCGAAAGAACAAACATAAATCAAGCTGACATATCACCTGATGTCAACTCTAACCTGACCTTCGTACAGAGTTTTACTATTTTTCACAATAGAAATGACGCATGGAACACTCATCGATTTCCCAATCGTTAAGCTCGCAAATAATTTATTTTTATCAGCACTTGCACAAAATATCTCCTTGGCTCGTTATCAAAATGGCAGAACCTATTATCAGTCGGGTCAAATACTGGCTTGGTTAACGGGAACATACAAAAGGCTTTCAAATCTTTCCCGAAATAATTTTTAACTGGAAAATAACAGTTTCCTATAAAATAATGAACAATTAAAACTTATGATCACACGAACACAATAACATACGCGAAAACGTTTATCGGAGGCAAAAAGCTCAATATAGTATGAAGGTGGCAAGTTATGGGTAAACAAGTTGTGTACACAAAACTTATTGAAAAGGACTGCTGGACACAAAAATAAAAAACTGCGGACGTAACACAAAGTTCGTACTGATATGGAAACCAGAAGAGAACTTAAGTTCCAAAAAACATGGTTGGGTAGTTATTTAAAGCCCTCTCTACTCAATTATTTCTTAGAGGGAATTTTCTGTGTAATAATAATGGTCTAGGATAAAATATGGACTGGACTGTTTTTTGGACGATTTTTTGGACGATTTTTTGGACGACTTTTTTGAACGATTTTTTGGACCATTTCATAAGGGGGGCGGCACACCTTTAGTACTCAGGGAGGAGTGGGTGCAGTCGAGAAGTACTGAGGGAGGGGTTGGGAAGAGTTTTGTTACTCAGGGAGAGGTGGTAGCTATTTGTAATTGTAAACACTACTGGTTCATGGAGTTTTTACTCGATCGTACAGGTTATTTTAATCGGTTTTTCGACTGCCTTCAATCAAAATGTTTTCGCTGGGCCGCGTTGTTTCTTTAATTTATAGTAATGCGAAAATGCCACGTATACATTGGACGTAAATTTTTATTGAAAATATCGCGTTTACGATCTTTTACTGTAGAGTTACTAGGCTGGCGTAGGTTATGCGTGTGCCTTTCGAGTCGACTTGTGCACCATCAGTTTTCCTTTGGGTATACAGTGTGTAATTACCAGATTTATCTATCTTCTTTTTGTCATTGAAGTTATCAGACGAGATCACGAAATTCCCTGTCCTTCGCCCTTGACTAGAATTCACAAGCACTATCGCAATTTTTACGTTTGTACGTTTACTATATGAAATCAATTTTGGGACAATCGAGTGTCTCGAGTGCATTTAGCAGG
Source organism: Stylophora pistillata (assembly GCF_964205215.1). Taxonomy (NCBI): domain Eukaryota; kingdom Metazoa; phylum Cnidaria; class Anthozoa; order Scleractinia; family Pocilloporidae; genus Stylophora; species Stylophora pistillata. Next base: position 32,235,444 of record NC_142523.1, read on the forward strand.
TTTTGATTGTTTTTAAACAGGCGCGCGGAAGAAAATCTAGTGGTAAACAATTAATACAATACAGTGTTTATATCTCGGAACTTGCACAGGGTAAAATATGGACTGGACTGAACTATTTTTTGGACTATTTTTTGGACTATTTTGGACGAGTTTTAGGACGATTTTTTGGACTATTTTTTGGACTATTTTTTGGACAATTTTATGAGGGAGGAGGCACACCTTTAGTAATCAGGAAGGGGTGGGTGCAGTCGAAAAGTACTGAGGGAGGGGTGGGGGAGGAGTGTTATTACCTAGGGAGGGGTGGTAAGTGGTTGTAATTATAAACACTACTGGTTAATGGAGCTTTTACTCGATCGTAATAATTGTTGATTGTTTTTAAACTGGCAAGCGGAAGAGATTTTAGTGGTGAACAATAAAGAAAATAGTGTTTATGTCTCGGAACTATCGATCTGATAGTTGTCCCTTGGAAATCTGATGTTCTTAAAACTAGCAAATCTGCCCGAGAAGCGAAGCTTCTCGGGCAAATATTTCTTTTAAGAACATAAAATTTCCGCGGGGCAGCTAACAGCTGATAGTTCCTCGTCAGAAACACTCTATTGTTTAACTAGGTATTTTGGTGTTGTGCGAAATTTTGTGATCTCGTCTGATAAGATCACTGACAAAAGGGAGATAGATATATTCACTAATAACATACTGTATACACAAAGGAAAACGTAAAGCAACTGATAGTGCACACACAAGTCGACTCAAAAGGCACACGGATAACTCAACAGTGAAGGATCGTAAACAAAGTATTTTAAATATAAATTAAAGTCCAGTGTTTACGTGGCAGTTTCGCTTTCGCATAACGGAAATTCCGATATCTCGTCTGATAAAATCAATGACAGAAGGAAGAGAGATAAATTTGGTAATTACACACTGTATACACGTTTTTCGAGGTGTGCGTTCTCGAGGTGTGCGGTCTGCGGTCTGCGGTCTGCGGTTTCGAGGTCTGAGAGAATATTGCTTTGTACGATTGTACCAATAATGATTTCATATAGTAAACGTACAAACATTAAAATTTCGATAGCGCTTGTGAATTCTCTATTTACGGCTAAAGTCAAGGGCCAAGGAACGGAAATTCTGTGATCTCGTCCGACAACACTAATGACAAAAGATAGATAGATACATCTGGTAATTACACAAAGGAAAACTGACGGTGCGCAAGTCGGCAAAAGGCACACGCATAACCTATGCCAGATAACTCAACAGTGGAGGATCGATAGTAAAAGCGATATTTTCAATACGAATTGAAGTCCAGTGTTTACGTTGCAGTTTCGCTTTCGCATGGCTAAAAATTTAAAGAAACGCCGCGGCCCAGCGCAAAATGTTGATGTAGGAGAAGTCAGTCGAAAAACCGATTAAAATATATATTACGATCGAGTTAAATCTCCATTAACCAGAAGTGTTTACAATTACAACACCCTACCACCCCTCCTTGAGTAATGACAGTCTTCCCCCACCCCTCCCTCAGTACTTGTCGACTGCACCCATCCCTCCCCGAGTACTAAAGGTGTGCCTCTTTCCTTATAAAATGGTCCAAAAAGTGGTCGAAGAAATGGTACAAAAAATACTCCAAAAAATCGTCCAAAAAGTAGTCCAGTCCAGTCTATATTTTACCAAATGACGGTCACCAGTGTGTCGCCGTACCCGCGACCACAATATCACAAAAATAATAAAGATGTTGTTACTCTTATTTAGCAAACGACAAAGGGAGACGTGATTATTTAGATAACGCTGAACATGCTCACAAACGACACCTTTTTTCGTTTCTTGTTTGTGCCCGAAAAGCAAAGGTCGAAAATATTGTAAATGCATAAATTGAAAGAAGATCAAAGCGGTCCACAAAAAACATTAGGGACTTTAAGATACCTGGACGGCTGACCTCGAGGACGGTAATATTAGGCGCGGAGGACTGGGCCGAAACCAACGTTCTTGGCGAGAAACTTTCTACGCTAAGGAGCGGGTTGTTTGAACGGAGGACGGCAGCGAACCTGAAGTTTCTAGCTCTGTTCGTAAATCATGGCATATTTTAAAAAGACTCGCGAAATGATTGTTATCGTTTACGAAGAAAATCTACTGACCGACGAAGAGTTCCTCTTTCTGTACGAAGCTAATAAGCCAGTTAACTTAAAGCTGCCATACTACGAGTACGAAGAATTTAACTTATGGCTGAACATTTATGGTGAATAGCAGTAATTTACGTGATACATGGAGTGAGCAAAATGATTCTGGAAACAGATGCCAGAAAATTCAATTTCATTCAAGTTTAGGTTACATATTCGCCATCACTGCGAAGCGCAGCAAACAAACACTCATTCGCGATGGTATTTTACACTTCAATTTTTTAACTTTTGTTTATCAAAACAAGAAATAACAGTAAGGACAGCCTTTTCAATTGAAAAATAATGAATAGGGAGCAGGGATGGCGCAGTGGTGAGAGCACTCGCCTCCCACCACTGTGGCCCGGGTTCGATTCCCGGACCTGGCGTCTCATGTGGGTTGAGTTTGTTGTTGGTTCTCGTCCTTGCTCCGAGGGTTTTTCCCCGGGTCCTCCGGTTTTCCTCCCTCCGCAAAAACCAACATTCCAAATTCCAATTCGATCTGGAACAGTGGACAAGAATAGCCACCCAGTGGATGTCCATTGTTAAATCGTTATCATTATCATTATCATGAATTTTAAAAGAAATGCTCGTCAGATGTGCCTACGTTCACTTGTGGACGGCAAAACTCTAATTCCGAAGTCCTCGACAACAACTGGACGGCAACACGTGTTGTGCAGACATGCGCAATACAGTCTACACGTGTAAAATTACTTCCGGTCAGCCGTCCAGGTATCTTAATGTCCCTATTATAGCAACTAAGACAGTTTTATCGCCGGAAACGAGGAACTAGACGAGAAGTCGCTTGATGTTAGAGGGGTTTAAAAAAACAGTAATTATTAAAAATAATCAGAGATACAATGGGTAGTTTGTAGTCAGCCATCGCTGCCATGAAGGATAAATGAGGGAGTTATATACAGACCTATGGCTGATGCAAGGAGAAATTTCCGATAAGGATGCAGACTGCTTGAGTGAAGATTACGGGCGCCGGGATTTCAACTGGAAACGTTCAGTTCGTTTTATTCTTTCGTTTTCTAAGAGGAGAGAATTTGTGAAAGATTTGATGCCAGTGCATCTCAGATATTTAACAAATGGTAAACACCACAGCGTACGCTATTGAGTTATGGATGCACGCGGGAGGTTGCTAGGCACGAAAGAAGCGTAAGAGTCGCTCGAGGCGATATCCGAGAGTGACTCTGGCTTCTTGAGTGCCTAGCAAACCTCCCAAGTGCATCCATGACTCAATAGTGTACGCTGTGGTGTTTACCATCTGTTTTATAACATAACATTAATACATTGTAGCTAAGGAGTTCCCTTTTATTTAACAAATCTTACATGACCAGAAAAAACAAGCGCGCGCGGAAAAATAGTCTTTGCATTTGCTCACGCCAGCAGCGTACACCCATGGGCAAATGGGGGACGCTAAACTGACCAATCAGAGCGCGCGCTTTACTTTGGTTATGTTATGATACAAAATGAGCTTCTTGCCATGCTGATGAAAGTGAATGAAAAGTAGCGACAGATTACTTGGTTGTAACTTAATGTTTGATGTTTTGCACCTGACCTTTCACAAATGTTGAATTCATTCCAGTAATTTTGAATCGGAGCACTTTCAGATCGGGTGTTGAGAAACCAAATCAAGGAATTTAAAACAGCCAATCAGAAGAAAGGAAAGTTCTCAAGAGCCAGTGAGAACTGAAAGTGAAATTACTTTCGACATTCGATTGAAATTGCTCTAAACGACAAATACAATGATCTTATCCTTGATTTTTTCGGCTGAAATGTTTTCGTGTAACACGAGAAAAAATTACGCCGTTATTGAGCTCCTGGACAGAACTACCCCGCTCTCATCTCTGTCTCAGTTGAAACTGCCATCACCTCGATAGCGCGAAACTAAAGGTATCCAATGTATCTTTCACGTTAGTTCACCTCCTGAAAAGGAGCCCCCACTTCTTTACATGGGACATTTCAGACAACGGAATTCTCCATGAAACACACTAAAATGTTTCATACCCCATTTGTAGGGTCAACCCTTGCAGTATGCGATCATTTTCATGCTAAACATCTTAACACTAGGAAGGATCTGAACAGTCACTGAATCTTTTCAATTTCTATTTGTTTTAGCTTCAAGGTATTTACAAGCGATTTGAAAGAAATTCTCTATTCCAATCATTATTTCAATATGTATCTTGGAGAAAGCCCGATTTTTTGATCCACTTTCTCCGTCACACATCGGTGCAAAATCAATGTTGCGTGACCGAAAAAAAGCGTCACAAAGGGAGGACGATCGCGCTCCCTAATAATAAGTAATAATAATAATAAAACTTTATTAATGTGTCAGGGGTATTTAGCTTGAAGCTAATTGGGGACACAACTTGGAATGTTGGTTTTTGCTGAGGGAGGAAAACCGGAGGACCCGGAGAAAAACCCTCGGAGCAAGGATCAGAATCAACAAACTCAACCCACATGTGACGCTAGGTCCGGGAATTGAACCCAGGCCATAGCGGTGGGAGGCGAGTGGTCTCACCACTACACAATCCCTGCTCCCCAGCTCCCTGCTGGAAAAAAGGCTGCTCACTACGGTTTTAAATATTGTATGTACAATAAAGGATTAATCAAGAATAACATATACGTTGATATCATGTTTCGAAATAAAGAATCAACATAACTGGAAATAAATTGAGCCGGTTGAAAAACCCTTGAACATCAGTCACTAACATCTAATTTCCCCTTACAATATCACTTCTAAATCAAACGCTACGGTTATGAGAAAAAAGACAATGATCTCAACTGAATGAAGCTCTGGATTGTAAAAACAATTTTTCTTCGCGTCACTACCATGAGTATGGGAAACATGCCTACCGATGTTCAGGGAGCGTAGAGGGCTAATCGAAGTCTTCCTTGGGTCTCCCAAGATTTTCGACAATCTAAATTTGTCCATAAATGGGATGTTTCATAGTGTTGTCCATTGTTGGCATAAAACCTTGTTGACGCAGTTCTCAAAATTTAGCTGAATCGAAGATAGCTAGAACAAAGTTTAGCTAAAGAAGGGAAAACTGTTGGTTTCTCAACCGGCCGGCTGTTATTCAGGTAAAGCTACAAAAAACACTGAGTTTGGTTTCGATATCTTTCTACTAGCAAACATGGCGATCAAACATGGCGGGAAACACACGATCAAACATGGCGGTACACACAGACACACACACACACACACACACACACACACAGACACACAGACACACAGACACACACACAAAACCCCACAATTTCAAGGATCTTTTGTAACACTAAATACCTCATTTTCGTTCACGCCAAAAAAATTAAACTTCAAAAGATCGTTTTTGATAAATCAAAGACAGTTTGTTTCACAATTTGTGGCAGGTGTAACTTGGGGAAGGAGGGGGGGGGGAGAAACTGCACGGGAGAGGGATAGTCTGGTAGCCTCTCCCTTTTTCCCTCTTTCATTCCCATCTCCTATCATATCTACCTCACGGAGTAATCTGTAATCTTCGTGACTTTCGATGGTCTAGCATTTAAATACTCAGGCATTAAAGGAATACTCTCCACCAAATTTTAACATTTAATTAAAATGTAGATCTTTTGCCAAAACGACTACTGGAAGAGGAAAAAGTTCCCTAAAACCTTCCATTTGATTAAAATCCTGTTGCAAAAGCGCGAAATTCACTCAATTCAAAGACCGGAAGTTGAAATTGCTCCTAGTTAGACATAGCCTGCGAACAGGCTCCCCGTTCAATCAGAAGTGGGGACACAGAAACCTTCCCCTTCCTTCCCCTGCTTCGCGCCCTCCAGGCCGGGAGCCTGTTCGCAGGCTAAGTTAAACACGTGATCAATGACGTAGAAAGGAGAACTGAAAAACATACGCGCGATCGTAATGGAGTCCGACTCTAGAGATTCGAGTTTTCCTTCTCGGATTAATCGCGGGGGTGATCGGGAGTGCAGACGCTCATGGAACTGAACCATTAATGGTGTTTGAGCCTTACGACAGTGAGGCTAGTTCTGACTCTTCGAATGAACCAGATGATGCCGATCCATTCGAGCGATTACAAAACAGACTGGTAAGCGATTTCTCTGAGCTAAAATCTTCGCCTTTTGGCGAAATCTCTTCGTTTGTCACTTCACAAAGTGAAGTGATCGTTAGATTTGAGAAATGCAGCAGTGTTTGGCCTTAAAAATGTAGGACCTCAACTTGATTAGACCGGCATTTGTTTTTAACACAATAAAGCTATTCTTTCACATTCGCTGCACGTGTTATGTAAATCTTAAACTTGCGTAATTCCTCATTCTTTTACTTCTTCTTCACCTTCTTCCTCTTGATCCGAGTTTTCCTCCTCACTCTGAACCGGGGTCGACGTAATAAACTCCTTGAGCGAAGTGCGTTGTGTGCTTTTACTCTTTACTGGAACGGACGTCTGACAACCTGCCAAGTTATTTTAGCGTGCGGTTTGGTTACTTTCTTCGGGACGGCCAAACTACTGTCACAACAGATTTGTATTTTTATGTATTTTCAAGTGACTAAATTTGCCTCTAGCGGTACGACTGCTCCGAAATTGCACAGAGACATCTTTCCCTATTTTGGAAGTTTGGGTGCTGACATCTTGAACTTTATTTTTTTTTTATTTAGACCCGGTAAATCTATCAGATAAAATGATAATATTATTACAATCTATTATTACAGTTACAATCTATTTTAATCTATATAAACATGATCTAAAATTTAAAAGTGAAATAGAAAAAAATAAAGAAATTCTGCTTTACATAGATGCCGTGTGTGTTTTGTCGATTCAGACGAAGAAATTGCGACAACCATTTCGGAAGGATTGAAGTGATTTTGCTTGCCGCAATATCAGGGGACAAGCTATTCCAGATAACCGCACCGTTATAGCTAGAGCTATTTTTCAGGAAATTGGTGCGGGGCAATGGAACAGCTAGTTTGTTTTCAGAGTTCCTTAGATTATATGGAGGATCATATTTAGTGAAAAGAGGACCAAGATAGTCGGGCGCAAGACCATGTATAGATCTATAGACCATGGTGGCCACTTGTATTTGTCGCTGAGTATCTAACCGTCTCCAGTTAAGTTGCACAAAAAGAGGATCAGCGCTTGTGTCATAACTGGAGAAGGTCAGAATACGGGCAGCCCGGTTTTGCAACTTTTGGAGCTTATTCGAAAGACCCTTGTTACAATGCCCCCAGACCTCGCTGCAGTAATTAAAGTACGGTTGAACTAAGACATTGAAAACGGACTCAAGCGTGGTTCGATTAACAAAAGGCCTACAACGTTTAATTGCTCCAATGCCCGATGCGATTTTCTTTGCTATTTTTTCAATGTGCATATTCCATGAGAGGTTTTCGTCTATATGTACACCCAGAGATTTGACTGAGCTAACTTGTTTAATTATGTCACCACCTATGATTAGTTTAGGGGAAGTATCGTAGGTACCTATCCTTTGCCGCGATCCAATTAACATGAATTCAGTTTTAGATGAATTTAGAGTCAATTTGTTTGCAGTGAGCCATGTGTTAACATTGGATAGGTCGTGATTCATAACATTATTGATCATTTCTATGTTGTTACTGGCAAAGGTCAGGTGAGTATCATCGGCATACATACGTGCAACTGAATTAGACAGGCAATTAGGAAGATCATTTAGGTATAGAACAAAAAGCAAAGGTCCTAGAATTGTTCCTTGCGGAATTCCACGAGTGAGAACTTGACTAATTGAGAGCGAACCATTTACAAAACATTGTTGATGGCGATTATCTAGGTAGGAGCTAAACCATTCATAAGCGATACCGTGGATACCATGATATCTTGAGCTTGGGGTGAGAATTCTACCGATGCAAAACCTAATTGTTCGGTAACTCTCTTTGGAAAGGGAGAGCTGTTCATTTTCTATATGTGCATCGAGGATCTGGAACACGCACCGGGTAAATGAGTTGGGTTATAAGTTTGAAAGAGCTTTTTGCTGCATTTTTCATTCAATGAATACAGGTTCATATTTGATATTATATATGCAAGGCTAAAAAGATTAAGAAAAGTTATTAAAATGCTAAAACCAAACGTTTTCGGCTGTTTGTCATCATCAGGGTTGAAAGTGTTGACCGTCTGTACATACATACATATCTTATGTGATTCCCGATGGGAAAAGTTTGGAGACATAAGAAATGACTTGTTTGTTCAAACTGGGGTGGAATTGTTGGATCATTAGCCCCTCGACGATCCTACGCCTGTGGAATGTTTCTGCTGAGGGGAGAACACGCCAAGTGAAAGAATGTGATGGATTTTCCCGCAAGTGTTTTGCAGGTTCAGAGGTGTGAGTAGAACAGGTTTATATTTCTTTTACAGGTAATACATACCCCTTTGCAGTTTTCCGTTTTCTGTATGCTCCACGTAGTTGTTGTCGATTTTGTTTTGATAATCCCGCGCTAGTGTCACGACTTGTGAAGATGAGAGTTTTTTTTTTTCGTCCTCGAGCCTTTGTTTCTTTTTTACAGGCGGATTAATATAAAAAATTAAGGGAACAGCATTATATTTTAGAAAGGGCTTTCATCTTTAAACCCATAGATTTCGCCAGAACTGACTGTTCCTCAAAAGAATCTGTAGTGAAGTAGTGAATGCTGCACAGACGGCTACAGTTTGTTGGGTTCTCAAAATCGGATCGCGTGTTTTTCAGGGCTCTCGTCCATAACCTAGCGAAATTAGGATCTTCGGGTCATTTATGAAGGCTTTCTCCATCGCTACGCGTATTGGAACATCCACTGGCCACGCATCGTTGCGGTATTATTGTATTTTTGGGGTGCGTTTTTTATTGAAGAAATCTCGGTGCTCTTGTGAAAGAAATCTCAACGGAAGTTAAATGAGTTCTCCCTTCTACGTCACTTCCTTTGGGGGGCAAAGCCCTACGCTCGAACCACGCGTTGAGAAAAGTTTCAAATTTAAACGAAAACAACAAAAGATTTACCCTTTTTTTCAAAAGATTTATTTTTATTTAAGTTGTTATCAGTCTTTTCTCAAAAATTCATCACAGGAGAGAGAGTATCCCTTTAAGCTTGAATTAACAAATGGTGAACGGCATAGCGTATACTATGGAGTTATGGATGCACGCGGGAGGTTGCTAAGCACGAGAGAAGCGTAAGAGTCGGGCGAGGCGATAGCCGAGTGCAACTCTAGCTTCTTGAGTGCTTAGCAAACCTCCCAAGTGCATCCATAACTCAATAGTGCACGCTATGGCGTTCGGCATTTGTTTTATAACATAACATTGATACATTGGAGGAACAGAAGTCCTTTTATTGAGCTACATCGCAGAAAAATGTTTTGTGTAGTCTTACATGACAAGAGAAAACAAGCGCGCGAAAATTCATTCTTAACAAATAACTGCACACCAGCAACTCGATAAATTTTAATCACGCTTCCTGAAATACCGACCAAAATCCTCTTTAATTTATAAGCTCTGAATCCAGCAACCGGTGAAAGAGTTCAGCAGAGCTATGAACAAACTGTGGTTGTTACAATATGCCATTGCATATTGCAATTAGTCCATAATTGTTTAGATCGTTATTCCCTGTACGCAGCACTCTATTATTTATATGTAATTAGCTATAGCTTGGCCTAAGAATTATTATTCATAGCGAGTGTGAATGTTTTGTATTTGAAAAAAGCGGTTAGGACGCGAAATAAAATTTAATTCTCATCTCTAAGAAAGGTTGTCTTGTGACGATATATTTCTTCATGCCGGAGACGGAAACCACATGAGGAAACAGTGGTGTTTACCATTTGTTTTATTAACATAACATTGCAACATTGTAACAAGAGTTCCCTTTTTTTTAACAAATCTTACGTGATCAGAAAAAACAACCACGCGCGCAAAAATAGTCTTAGCATTTGCTCACGTCAGCAGCATAGACCCACAGGCAAATAGTAGATGATGAATTAACCAATCAGAGCGCGCACTTTGTTATAAATGAAAATGGAAAAATCAATAGACGAAACTTCTAAATATGTCTCTTACGACTTGTTCCGATACCAGTGGTGAAAAAGAATAAACTTTCGACAGCTCTAACATAGCAGCTTTCACAAAAACAGCATTTTGAAATAAAATTGCAGTTTCTGTGCTATCTTTAAGCCCTATAATAAAAGCAACAAAAATGACTGGGATTTGCCACACACGTACAGTGCGAGTAACCATTCTAAGCAACAGGGGCTGTTCCACTTTACGCGAGCGCACTTGCCCTCTTGTGCCAATTCCGTAGTCTGTCGAACTATAACTAAAATCCATTCGACGGTCAACCCAAGGAAACACAAAACGTTTGTATGTAAGACTGAGAAATTAATACTTGTATCATCATAATGTACGATACACACAATGGGGTGAACAGCGGAAAAGGCAATAAATGCAATGATGTCATTTACTTAAAATTTACAAGTCTTTTCCAAAAACATGGGCCATCTTATGTCAAAAGTCCTCTGTACATAGCTCTATCAAAACAATATGTAGCACAGAATTTCAGCTTTATGTTGCTGAAAGTATTGAGAGAATTTAACTGTACATACAAAAATCATGGTAATTGTACTTTTTGCTGTTATCTAAAATTCAATTCTCCCCACATACAATTTGGTGTTTGATCAATTGATACCTAGATAGATACATAGTATATGCGTAAAAAAAAACTTACAGCCACTAAGCTGAATTGTGTATTTACAATACAGTGTAAAATATAATATAATTGCCAACGAGCAGCTGTGGCCAGGAGGCGGCAGCATTATAGAGCCGTGTGCGCATGAGCTGCAGGGAGAGTAAATCTCGATTTTGTGCAAGAGAAGATAACAATAGAATTTTCGTCAGCCAATCGTTTTGCGATTTGTAAATGTGACAGAGTTATTAGACATATTTTGGAATAAACTAGAGGCCCTTATTCCAATCATTTCGCGATTTGTAAATGTGACAGAGTCACTAGACACATATTTTGGAATAGATTAGAGACTCTTATATTTCAGAATTTTTCTATATTTTATCGTAATAATTTTTCTACTTTTAGGATACGACCTGGAGATCGTTTTGGAATGCAGTATATCATGGTGTTAAACGGATATGCGCAAGTTACGCCTCCTTGTAAGAAGTGATTTCTCAGGCGCCGTTTCACTAATTTCCTTCGGCAAAATTATCTAGCTTGTTTTCAGTTGATATAACTATCACATCTCGATAGCGAAACAAGTACAGGACGTCCTTACCGCGCGCTGCAATTCGGAAGGGCGAAGTTTTGGCAACAAGTTGCAGAATCGAATGTTGTCCTACGCTTGTTCGTTTCACATAAGTAGAGGCTGTTTTAGTTAGTTCTTCAGTCAGTGGTTATTTTGAGTTACATTGGAAATTAACATACAATGTCCAAACTGAAACCATCACAGATATTGTTTCCTTTACAAACAACCATTATCTGAGTAAACCATGTCTTAATGCAGCAATTAATATTTAGCCAATTGCCATTGAACAATTGAGGCTGCAATAGTTCGCTGAACACGTTTTCGTTTTGTTATGTTTTTTTTTTGTTCTGTTTCATTACGCAAAAGCTTTGATACGATGCAATTGACTACGTAAACCATGTCTTACTACAGTAATCCAAATAGAGACAATGGTCATTGAACAGGTAACAGTGGAACATTTTGCTCAACGCGTTTTTGTTTTGATATACACGATGCAGTTGACTATGTAAACCATGCCCTGATGCCCTGATGCAGCAATTCACATAGAGACAATTGCCATTAAACAGTTAACAATGCTACATTTCACTCAACATGTTCTTGTTTTGTTATCTACGATGCAGTTAAGTATGAAAACCATGCCTTAATGCAGCAATTCACAATTGCCATTAAACAGTTAACAATTCAATAGTTTGCTCAACATGTTCATGTTTTGTATATGTAATCACATGATTTCGAGTGCAATTTGGAATAAATAAGCATGAGTAAATTTTTTCAGACTAACAAAATTGCATGAACCCGTAGGGCAAGTGCAGTTTGTGGTCTTTGAAAAAGTTTACAAGTGCTTATTTATTCCAAATTGCAGGAGAAAAACATGTGATTATCTATCAATAATATACATGAAAACTACGAGGTAGCTTCTCATAACTACGCAGAAGAAGAGCGCGCGCATCACGTACAAAAATAATTTATTCAAACCCTGCAAGTGAAATTGACCTTCACATTGACCTTGACATTGACATTGATCAATCATTCTGACCAATCAGCATGTCTGGTTTGTTTCCTTCTTTGCACTGAATTAACTCTCTTCTGCACTGAATTAACTCTTTTCTGCACTTAATTAACTGAAAACAGCATTCATCTTAACCAATTAAACTGAGAAATTTTTTCATGTATATTTAACAGTTACTTCCATGAGCGCCCGTTGGATATGAGATGATATATAGCGTAGCGCCGAGTTGGCTATAATCATCTCATATCCAACAAGCGCGAGTGGAATAATTGTTTTATTAAAAACGCCCCCAAGAAATTATTATTTTGTGAGAAGAGACCGGATTTTTTAACTCCCTTTTGATTTTAAGCTGACGCTTACGCTTGCCATATTTGTAGATCATGGTATATTGGCTGATATACCATAATGGCTAAGCCAATAAAAAGTCTTGAATTGCATTATACAATTATCTAGTTTTTAATAATTAACAATTATTCCACAAGCGCGCGTTGGATATGAGATGATAGATAGCCAACGAGGCGCCTAATTAAATTATTAAATTTTATTAAATTTTTAGCTCTCTTTTAATTTTAAGTTGACACGTACGCTTGCACATTCGAAGTGAAAAATAACAGGAACTTTAACTTCATTTGAACAATGGCAAGTAACCACACTACAACAGCTCATCCTATTCTCAGTGGTTTAAAGGAGATAGCAGTAGTGTTTTTCCCCACAATAAGATGCCAGTCTTCAGAAAAGTTACCCCCATCCCTTGCATTTCCTCCTGTTTTCTGACAGTTTATTTTTTACTCAATTCTATACTATGTGGATAGACACGACATACATAATAGACTTATTTATGCTGTGAGAGTACAAAGTCGTGAAATTTCATCTGCAATGCATAGACTTACTTGTAATAACACTAACACTAAAGCCATGCCTCTTTGGTACGCTTACATTTTTCGCAAAAGCATGGCACTCATAGCTTCCAAGATCACCGTACTGGCTGTCATCCTGAATTGTTACATTCTTCAAAGTCATGGTAGTGTACAATTTAATGTTTCCTCCTACAACGAAAGCAATTAACTTGTTTGCAGGAGGAGAAGAATATGGCTTTGTACTGTACAGATTATAGAGGGGGAGGGGAGAGGGAGGGGAGAGATCCCATTCCAGGCACAAATTGATAAAAAATTATCATGGCATCAAGTATCCGAAAAAGGAAAAGTTCAAATCGCTCTTGTTATATGTGCAAGGTTTCAGGGAAATCTTGATGTTCGTACAAACTTTAAAGGAAATGAAATTCATGGGTCACATATAATTCAGGAGGGAAATCATGACTCAGCCTCGTTCATACTATTCATGACGATTTTAATAATCCTGCATTGGGAGTAAAGCTTGAGGTCCAGCAGTTGTTTTGTTTTTATTTTTTTCTGGAGCCAGATGGTTTTTTTTTACATCATCTGTAATACAAAGATATACTCACTTATATTCTCTGTTCTCTGATTAAACACAAATCTATCCCCCTCTAACTTTCTGTATCGGTTAAGGTCATCTCTCCTATAAAACTCTATTCTATCTGGTTGAAGTTTACCAGATGCATCAAATGTAATGCAAGTAACGTTTCCTGAGGTGTACTCTAGAGGGTAGATGTTCTCTGGGAAAGGTTGTATGACTCCAAATGGTGGTTCTCCTGAAAAAAAAAAAAAAAAAAGAAAAGAAAAAAAAAACTTGTACACGTCCATTTATTAAACTGCAGGAACTGCACATACATGTACAGTATACTTGTTTCTAATATTCTAAGCACCTCCTCCAGAAAATGCCATACACTGCAGGAAAATTAGGGAGATCCAAACTGGGATTACTCAAAAGGCTACAAGGCTGGGGAAAAAAGGCTAGAAATGAGAAACCGGTGTGCTTTTCTGCAAGGGGGGGGGGGGGGCGGGGGGACAGATTAATTTAAAGCTGTAATGGATTTTTGCCCATTCTGTACCTTACCGCTATGAAGCTGTTCTGTACATTGTAACTATACCTAAAACTCGCAATCTCAGAATTGCAGCTCGATCAGCAAAAACATATGATTTTCAAATTAGTATATTTTAAAGCCTATGTAATGCGGTAAAAATATTTAGTGCATGAAAACACTGTCTAATTTCACAAATTCGACTTCAAATATCATTTCCAAATTCATGTATACAATTCTAAATGGCCAATGAGCTAAATTTTGTAGAACAAACCACACAATTTTCATAATTATTCAATAGAGTGTTTCTGTTGAGGAACTATCGGCTGATAGTTGCCCTGCGGAAATTTGATGTTCTCAAAACAAATATTTTCCCGAGAAGTGAAGCTTTCATAGCAATTATGCTAGTTTTAAGAACATCAAATTTCCAAGGGGATGCTATCAGACCAATAGTTCTGAGACATTAACACTCTATTGTCTTTGTGCACCACTAAACTTTCTTCTGCGTGCCAGTTGAAAAACAGTCAAAACCCACTAAATGCAGGGCAATCAAATATCTATTTATGCATACAGCCCGTCACAAATGTCAATAATTCGCAACTGTACATTGGAATACATTATACCTGTCAGAATTGAAACTTGCTGTTTATCCGATCTGCCTAACTTCGTGGCCGACAAACCATTCAAAATTTTTCACGGATGAGTACTATCCATCCAGGTATTTTCCACGGATGGGCATTATCCATCTAGGTATTTTCTGCGGATGAGCACTATGGCTGACAGTGTCTCTCCACAGATGAACACTATCGCATCAGGTGATCAATTTAAACCAATAAGAATTGGAGAAAATTTAGTGGTGAACTATAAGGGCTGATAGTGTCTCTCTACGGATGAACACTATCGCATCAGGTGATAAATTTAAACCAATAAGAATCGGAGAAAATTTAGTGGTGAACTATAAGTGGTGTTAGCACTCAGTCACACTTAAAGATCTTTCGATCAGTTCATTATAAATTTGAGATGATTCCAGAATTATTGACAAGTTCTGATTGCAAACTTCAAAGAAAACATCGAAGATTCAAGACAATACCTTTCATTTGTAACCACAAAAATAACCCCGTGAGTATGAGGTTTTCGTTAGAGAAAGCACAGGTAACCCGGGCTCACTGTTTGTATCACGTACACATGGTTAACTAGAGAGAACATACGGGGCGAGGTTTAGGTCTAGAAAACAAATCGCTATATGGTAAGTTTCATTGATTTTTATTTCCATTTTCAAGCCAATTTTCAGACCTAAACTTCGCCCCATAATTGTTCTCTTTATTTAACCATGTGTACGTGACACAAACAGTGAGCATGGGTTACCTGTGGAGAAAGCTCGTAATTTGCATCGGGAGATCGAAATGTATTCGTTCATTCGGACAGATAATTATACGCTCACAAAGCTTCAAAGAAAGTTAAAAAACAATGCTTAATATGAGATCGCAAATCATCTATTTGAAAGCTTCGGTTCCCTTTAAAGGTTTCAGCCAACGGTTTGGGAAATGCGGGTGATCCTCGGTGCAAAAACCTGACGAGGTTTCCTTTGCTTCATGAGGTATTGTTTTGGTGCACGCTATCATTTTATAATGTTTTGTTCTCTTTGTTTTACGCCACTCGTGAGCTTTACAGGTTTTTACACCTAGGATGAGCCCCGTATGCACTAATTTAAATTCACGAACACATTCTCAGTAAACCAGCATGTTTACGTCGCTTTCCGTTCAAGTTTCATTGGAAGAATGAGATTTATTTCGGAAGCCCTCGCATGGCAAGTGAAGTTCCTTCGGAGCTACCACTATATCATCATTATAGGGTTCTTAATACAAATTCACCCTTACCTTGAGCCTTCACTGTTGCAAAAATGATGAGAATCAGAGGAATAATTTTTTCTACTACGGCCATGGTGTTCGCCAAACCTAAATTTATCGATAGCGCAGAAATCCGCGGAAATCGAATCACTGTCATCCCAAGCCCACGTCTCTAGGAAAAGCGAAGGATTATGAAAGCGTCATGCGTTGTGTGATGCGGTGTGACGTTTGATATTAAACAGGAAAAACAGTGATGGTAAAGCAAACCCAAAACGACGGAAATCTCCCAAAAAAAACACAACATCCGCACAAGGAATGGGTAAGTTTTATAGTTTTATTAATCTGGCGTGTAAAATGTTCATGTTTCGGAAGATTTAGTGTATTAAATGGACCATATTTTGTTCCCCATACTATTCCTTATGACGCATTTAAATTATCAACGGTTACTCATAACTTAACACCGCTTCACATAACGCGTGACGCTTTCATGAAATAATCCATCGCTTTTCCTCGAGACGTGAGCTTGGGACTCTTGAGCGGAAATACGCGTTTTAAGGCACGATCGGCGTCATGATCGGCACGATACAGTATTTTACTACTCAGCGGACAGCTTAACGTGACCTTAAAAAGCTGATAACTTTTACAATTATAATGTTTACGCCGTGAGTCTGGTCGACAACGTAAAAAGGTAAAGCTTAGAGAGAATACCGTAAACTTAGCTTTGAAATTCTGCAAATCTTTGGGAGGAGCAACTACAGAATACAGGGCCATTGATGTCCACCTTGTCGGCATTCTTTGAAGAACGAGGCAGAAAACAAAAGGATGCATTGTGATTCAATTGGATGTAAATACAGGGCAGTGGTCTAAGCAGCGTCCGCTGGCCCTTGGCGCCTTACTTTTGCTCTTGGGCGACTCGGGCATCTTAGTTTTTCATAACAAGCATATTCTGGCCGCCCTGGATTTCACAGTTTCAGAGCACTGGGCTCCCTTAAATTTTTCTTGGAGCACAGCCTTGAAATAGGTGCCTCTGACTTTTGGGTAGTTCTTATGCTCAATTATATATTTTGCCAAAACCGATCTGAAGTTGCACACGATATGAAATTTTTGGGTTCTGTCCTCGTGTACCGGTTCACAAGAGCCAATACAAAAGACCAAACAATACACAATAGCTAACCGATAACTCCTAAACAAAGAAAGAACAATGGTAATTCCCTTGTGAACCGGTACACCAGGACAGAACCAATTTTTGTTTTTCGCGGGTGGTGAGTCCGTGGCAAGTAAGTTTTGTTTTTAAAAGAGCTAAGGCTAAGAATGAGACGGTTTTGAAAAGCTGAAGCGGTGATCCGAGGACGATGTATTATCAGGGTTATAAATTAAAGTGGTGGCTTGAACCGTATAAATCGGCATGTCAACGGCATTTCGGTCAGACCGTCGAGAAGACAAATCATGGGCACTCGTGTAAGTGGCACAGCCATCCTTAATCCCCAATCATTACTACCGAATTTGTATCCAGCTGGCCAAAACAGTTCTACGTATAAACCTGGTACACACTGCTGTAACGTGTAGGATTGAAGCCCCCCAAAGTACAAAAAATGGCCTCAACAAGAGTAAGAATAAACCGAGGTATGTTTTAAGTACAAAATGTCCATTTTAACTGACAGTAAATTAAGTTTTCACTTTCCACCTTTGTTATTGTTTTTCTAAGCAGCAATGATTTTACTTTCCCAACTAGCATTTGTTTCCCATCACAATTATGGATTATTTATAGCATGTCTTCTTTTTATGCTACTTTTCCCCCTCTACTTATTTCATTTTATTTCTTTCTTTTTGCTTTTTCTTTTCTTTCTTTACTAACCTACTGCTACCTGCAACATAAAATGTACTGAGCTAACAGAATACCCCTAGTTCCCTAGTTTATTCTGTTCCCTGATTCACTAAATAACATTGCCATTCTGGTACTAGTAGAAAACAAATTTTTACATGTAAATTAGTATGTGTAATCAAATGGCGACGAGTGAAATTAGGAAATAATTTCCCTTGCGTCTTGTCAAAATTCTGATAATTTCCCGAGCCTTTAGACTCGGGAAATTATCAGAATTTTGACAAAACGCAAGGGAAATTATTTCCTAGTTCACAAGAAAACCATTTGATTACCTTTTAATATCGTGGGTGACAAATTACGTTCACAACCGTAATTGTTTTTACTGGTTTATTCTATCGAAAACCGAGAGCATGAAGAAGAATATAGTTTTCGTTTAAAGCATACATTATTGTTAAATGAGATACAATGAAATATATGAAGTTCATATATTTTGTACTGCGGTATTAGATACATATGATGCACGATCCTCGCAGTAGATAGCGCTATTTAAGCAATAGCGAAAATCAGACCTGAAAAAAGAAGAAAAAAAAAAAAAATTAGGCTTGTACGGGATTCGAATCACTGACCTCTGCAATACTAGTGCAGCGCTCTACCAATTGAGCTAACAAGCCAACTGGGAGCAAGCCGTTAAGTTGATTCGTAGTAAACCATATGTATCTAATAACGCAGTACAAAATATATGAACTTCATATATTTCATTGTATCTCATTTATCACTTTCACGGGTTTATTACGAATCAACTTAACAGCCTGCTCCCAGTTGGCTCGTTAGCTCAATTGGTAGAGCGCTGCACTAGTATCGCAGAGGTCAGTGGCTCGAATCCCGTACAGGCCTGATTTTTTTTCAGGTCTGATTTTCGCTATTGCTTAAATAGCGCTATCTACTGCGAGGATCGTGCATCATATGTATTATTGTTAAAGTTCGTAATTTTCTCAGTTTCTTCACAAAAAATACTTTCGAATTCTTCGTGCCTATTAATAATTTTCAGCCGCTTCTTTTAATTTCGTAACTTCTTCAAGAGTCACCATCTTAAATCTCCACGCCATCTTGGCTCTGATCGAGATACAAGAGATGTTACCATGGCAATTTTGTAATTTCATAGATGAAATTACAAATTAATGCTGAAATTTCGCGCCAAAATGAAGGAGTAATTTGTCACCTATGATATTAATTGATTTAAATGAATGAAACATTGTACTGTCTTTTCTTGTATTGCAACAGCCTTGAATGAATCAAATGTCTTCTAAACTTGATTTCTTACATCCAGAAACTGTCCGAGTTATGGAACAAACTGAACTCTTGCTGGGAGTCCGTGGAGGTGATAATATAGTGATAGCAAAGAACACAGTAACTATGATGATTAATCTCCCAATTCAGAAATGCCAGGGGAAAATTATCAGAAGTATTTCAAGACAAACCTGTTTGTCAATTCCTAGTCAACACTAGGTCATGGGGAGTAACCAAACGCTTGTAATTAGCCTGTGTACAGGTAGCTGTGCCCATCCAGTCAAATAAAAATCAGGGAATGGATATTCCGTCCCAAACATGAACAACAAAAGCACCCCACAGATGTCCTATTCTCAATATATTACAAGGGAGGGAGCAGTTGTATGCAGGCTAGTGTCAGTCACTAAGCAATTCTCGGCTAGTTTCAACAATATGCATACCGTATTTACTCGAATAAGCGCCGCGGCGCTTATTTAATTTTTCGCGCCACAAGTGCGGCGCTTATTCGAGCGCGGCGCTTATTTAAAAAATTGTACCAGACAAATTTACTTTTTCTAGATTTTTATTAAACGGTACACTTTCCATCTGTCAATTTTCCTATGGGCTGATGCTAAACTGATAGTAAATCTAGAATTACGAGAGAGTTTCATGGGGTGAATAAACCCCGAGCGTTTCATGATAACGAGAGCGAAAATATCAGAGGTGAGAGCGAACTCCTGCATCGGGGGTGCGGCGCTTATTCGAGGGCGGCGCTTATTAACTTCTTTTGTCCCAGATACGGCGCTTATTCGAGGGCGGCGCTTATTTGAGTAAATACGGTATATTAAAAACCCATTCAAAGAATCAAATCTAAGAAGAAAATGAGAAGTATCATGGATATTTTCCAACATAAAACCAAGAAAAAAACCGATAGTTTCATCAAACTTACTTGACTAACACATCAAATCACTTGGTAACCTAAAGTTGATGACCACTGACCACTGTGAAGCCACCAAAATGAAAGAATGCTCTGAACAAATTGCTCCAGTCTGCAGGCTTTTCAATTTCTCTTTGAGTCGGGGTAAGCTACTCTATGAGTGGAAAACTGTGGATATTACACCTCTTCACAAGACTCAAAAGAACCCGCCGAAAACTATCGGCCCATATCACTCCTTACTATTACCAGCAAAGTCTTGGAACGTTGTGTGGGCACCCGTATTTATGATCATGTGAAACACTTAATCAACCATTTACAACACGGGTCTATGAAGAACCGCTCGTGTGTCACCCAGCTACTGTCGGTGTTGCATGCCAGTGGTGAAGCTGTGGACAAGAACATTCATTCAGACTTAATCTATCTGGATTTCGCCAAAGCGTTCGACTCCGTAGATCACTTAATCCTCCTGGCCAAGTTAAAGGCGCACGGTGTTTCGGGACCACTTTTTGCATGGTCTACGGACTACTTAACTGGTCGCGCCCAAAGGGTGCTTGTGGCAGGTGCTGCATCAAAGTGGGCACCTGTTACTTCCGGCATCTCACAAGGGAGTCTGTTAGGGCCGCTACTTTTCACAATCTTTATTAATGATTTACCGGATGAAGTCATAGGCGGGGTCAGGGCAGCGTTGTACGCTGACGACAACAAGCTGTACAAAAGCGTCACCACTATGTGTGATTGGCAGTCTCTGCAAACTACTCTAGGCAACCTAAACAACTGGTCAAAGCGTAATCGCATTAAATTTAACACCTCTAAATGTAATTCACTTACTGTCACCCGTAAAAAATCCCCCCCTCCTCCTGGTTCACGAGTACACCCTGGACAGTGCTCAACTTAAGCGCGTCTCCACCGAAAAAGATCTGGGTGTTCACATCACAAGTTCGCTCTCTTGGAAACCCCACATCCACGCTAGTACTGCGAAAGCCAACAAGCTCCTTAGGGTTTTAAAGCGAACATACCCCCTAATAACCGACGTGACTGTTCGGCACACGCTATACCTGTCGTTGGTCAAGTCTCAACTGTGCTACGCCACGCAAGTCTGGTCGCCCGCTCAAGTCACCCTAAAGGCCCAAGTCAAGCGAGTACAACGCCGCGCCACCCGCTAGATTTTACAAACTAGGGTGGGAGAGGGCTCTTACAAGGAGAGATTAATCAAGCTTGACCCTACTCCCTTTATCCTATGATAGAGAACTGAAAGACTTGTTATTTTTTTTTTTACAAATGTCTATACAACTATATTGACGCCGGTGAACGTACACTGTTTTGTTGAATTTATCTCCCACGGCCGTACCAGACTTTGTAATTCTTTCAACCTAAAATCACCTATTTGTAGAACCAGTACTTTTCAGGCCTCATACTTTAATCGCATTGTTAAACTCTGGAACGTGACTTGCTCCGTCTTACCATCCACCAGCTTTGACAAACCAGGTTCGTACCAGAAATCTGTCCGCAATGTAATGCTAGACCGCCTAAAAACTATATATGACATTGATTGGCCCTGCACGTGGACACTAGCCAGTTCGTGCTCGTGCCACTAAGTTGAAATTATTTATTTATTTGGTATTTTTGTAATTTCTTATTTTATAGTGCTTTTTAATTCATAATGAGCGGTGCCTCGCATGAGACTTTACGTCCTGTTCGCGCCTTCTCTTTTGGGTGCAGTTCTATCTCAGTTTCTGTTCTGTTTTCTATTTGTTATTGTATTATTGTACTTTTGCCTTGTTCAAATATTTATCTGATTTCCCAATAAAGTCGTATAAAAAAAATGTATTTCCGTGGCATCATTCTTCATGTGCGTGATCGATTCCTCGTAAAAATGAAGTGATGTATTTCATCTAACAGCTGACTTAATCTAATCAATTTGATCCTAAACATTTTTAACGAATAGGTTTGTAGGACAAAGCATTTTTCAGTGGAGTTCATATTACAGTGCCACAGCTGAATCTGTCTCTAGGAGACTAATAGTATATGGATGATACTGCGAAAAAGCGGTAAGCAATCCCCTGAGACTGCGACATTAACCCCAGCGTTCAGAACGAAACACTTGGGGAATACGGCTTTTATGAACTGTGGTCATAAACCTCAACGCACCACAGACGTATCTGTCATTTAAAGAAAAATATATTCCAGTCAACATTTTTGAGCTCTCCGGTTCAGTTTTCCATGTTGGCTAAATGCAACTCGCGTGCTCTTTAGGATTTAGAGTGTTAAAGGAGGGTCTGGATGGGGGGGCGGGGGGGGGGGGTACGAATTTAATTTAATAATAAGTTCTTATATAGCGCATTAAAATTGAACTCTATGCGCTTTACAATTACAATTAACAAAATTTCAATAAAAATCCGATACATGCAATTTTCGCTACTATCTAAACTAATGAATTATTGCTTGTTATACATATATTTGACAACGTACGATATCAAAAAATCTGGTGGCTTAGTTTTTGAAAAGATAAGTTTTCAGTAAGCGTTTAAAGGAGTCAACTGATTCGGCGTTTTTTATGCATTCAGGTAGTTGATTCCACAGATACGGTGCAGCGTAGGAGAATGCTCTTTGCCCATACGTTTTAGTTCGAATTTTTGGGACCTCAAGTAGATTCATGTTTGATGAACGGAGGCTTCGTGCTGGAATATATCGACTAAGAAGTTCAACAAGATAGGTTGGAGCCATGTCATTTAGTGCTTTGTATGTTATCAACAGTATCTTGAATTGAATTCGTTTTGTGACCGGGAGCCAATGAATTTTGATAAGTATAGGTGTTATACTGTCTCTTGATTTAGCACCGACTAACAAGCGGGCAGCTGTGTTTTGGATCCGTTGGAATTTTTCGATGTCACAAATCGGTAGACCGTACAATAGGCTATTACAGAAATCAAGTCGCGATGAGATGAGATGAAGGCGTGTATCAATCTTTCATTTTGCTGCGTCGAGAGGTATTTACGAACGCGACCAATATTTCTGATTGCTAGAGACGACGATTTACAGATGGAATTTATATACGTGCGTAGGTTCATCACAGAATCAAGCATGACGGCCAGGTCTCGGACAGTATTAGATAAATTAATGTCAGTTGTCAGTTAAATTTTCGGCCATTTGTCAGTTGTCAGTTAAATGACTGTTAATGATTAACTTCGCAAGTTAATTATTACTTTCCGACCCTATAATTTTGACTGCAAAGCACATAGCGTAAACTCGAAAATTTAGTCGAAAACTGATACAGTAAGAACTGCTTTTTCTCAGTTCTGGAATGAAATAAGATCTTTCAAATGACTTTAAGTCATTGTTTCATCAGTTACAACTCTTTTGAACACAAACTTCTATTTCTTCGTGCGCAACATTCCTTTGCAACCACTTAACGGGTCAAAATGTTGGAAAGAAGATCATCAGAAAGAAAACAAACTTGTGAAAAGTCTTCTAGCCCAATATATTTGATTTCTGTTTTGTTTTACAAAGCTTCGATTTCGGTTGGCTCTATGAAATGATCAGAAGGAACGTTCTTTTGTCTACTTTTCAACTAGGTTATTAGAGAAAGCGTGCCTTAGAAATCCAGGCGAAAATAAGCGCGAACTGGCCGCCCAGATCTAGAAACCGTAATTGGGGTAATATCTTCATCCTCTTGGTGAGAAAAGTCATTTTCTGAGTCCGTGTCATATTTGTCTGCGTGTGTTCGCACCTCAGCAACTGCCACTTAAACGATACAGTCGTCAACAAATGTGATATCTGTCACTTTCCATCCTTTTGAAGTAGCATGAACAGTTCCTTTGTCGCTACTGAACCTTACTGACTGATCTCCCGAGTGAAAATCGTTACCTAGTCCCGCCAACAAGTCCACTTTGGTGGAATCTTGTTGCTTCGTGTAGACTGCCGGGGGTAAAGCCCCTGCCCTGTCCTTGGTAGTTTCCTCCCGAACTGTCCTTTGCCTCAAGGGACGATACTTCTCCACAAATTCTTTCATAGCATTTTCAATTTCGGGGTCGATCTCTACTGAAGGTAGAGGTCGCATAAAGTTAACATTTGCAAACTCCGTGCTGGTCTGAGGGACAGGATAGTAGGATTTTTCATGAGTACAATACTTTGCTCCATATTTCGTCACTCTCTTCAATGACTCCTTGGTAATTAGTCCAAAGTCTTGGGAACACTGTAGTGCGGTGAAGGTCTCGTGCTTAAAATGTGAAAGTGCAAGTATATTCTCCACAACTGTTGTGAGTAATGTGCTCAATTCCAATATCTTCTTCGAGAAGTTTAAGTGAGACTTGAGTTTTATGAGACACACGGTTCCCTCGAGGCCGTTGTTTGCTGTGGTTTCCTTTATACTGTGCCCTTGTTTCACCTCAGAAACGGTTTTGTAATGTTGTCATTTACATGTGATACTTTGTCTACGGCATTTTGAAGAGACAATTGTGCTTTCTCTATGCCTTGAGCTCCGATACCAAAACTGTCATAGAGACTTCACAGTACCACCGAGTCCCGACGCTAGTCTAATGCAACCTGTAGCCACATCCGATATGAATAAAGTCCTCTCCATAGAACACATGCCATGAACTTGCGTAAAAGAACACGTTTCATTCGTTCCTTCACTTGCTCCTTCCTGACCAGAGCCCATCAACGTTTTAACGTTTTTCTCAGAAGGACTGAAGAACTTTACCTTTCGATCCCCCGAGCCAGTGAACGCTAGTCCGTCTTCAAATTCACAAAGTCTTTTGATTTCTCTATAAGACTCCGAATTGTTCTTTAGAAGTTGGTCAACTTCAAAGCTTGAAAGGTTGCAAACGTAAAGGCCACCGTCTAGACCGACTGCTGCAAAGTAAGCTCTTTGTTTGAGAACTTCCGTAGATATGATATTCAAAATGCCAGTCGGGTAGGTCACGAGTCTGACTCCGGTACGAGCAATGCCAACTCCATTGTAGTGTAATGTCACTTGTATAATTTCTCTCTGGGAATCGTCTGCACACAACAGAATGTTTTCACTTGCAGCACAGGTTGAAGTTGGCTTTTCTAAAGAAGGGCGAACCTGGACAAGATTCGAGTTTCCGAATTCATCACTTAAGATATCAAGGAGGTGATAAGAACAAAATGGTATATCTCTGCGATTTTTACTCTAAAGCCATAAGGTGTGTAAGAAGTGTTGCACAATGTAATTCGAGCCGGCTAAGAACCTCTCTAAAATCATACGAAACCAGAATATGCCCAGCAGACAAACATGAAACAGGACAATTCAGTCGCATCACTGCGACTCTATAAGATTTAACTTTTCACAGTCACTTTAGTTATGTCATTATAATCAACATAAAACATTATCTACATGAATGCAAGAATGAGAAAATTGACGGCGCTTATAAGTCGGCATCTAATGGGCGTTTTACAATAAACAGCAGGCTATGAATTGATATATTTATACCACTGACACCAAATACCAAACCACTCCAACATATACTGTTTAATCCGCTTCCTTTCGAGCCAGCATGGTCGGAAGCTCCAAATTCCATTGCTCGTCCGTAGTTAACGCAAAATTATCACTCTTGACGCCTGATTTTGGAGCCATGTGATAAATTTTCACATCAAAATCTCCGAGGTGATATTTACCAGACAACTCCTTTAGACCGAGGAACGAAGGAAGGTGCTTTTTCAGCGCCAATACTGTTTTAACATCTTTGATAGGAATGCGGCTTCTGTGACGCTCAAATGCCGTTTCCGACTCAATTCGTTAAAAGCTTACAACAGCTCTTAAAGTAACAGTATTCACGGCCTTCGCGTAAGATGACGATCGAATTGGGTATCAAAAATCATATAACTGATATGTGTCACATGACCTTGATGTGGATGGCACATGCGGTAATTATTCACGAAATAGGACACTCTGGAGTACTCCTACTGATATGTAATGGAAAATGTACTTTCATTGAACAAAAGAAATTAAATGTCCTTAATTTACATCCATTTTTTAGGATATTTAGGGCGATCCGGGCTTTTGTCAGTTGTCAGTAAAAGCACTTCACAAATGTCAGTTGTCAGTTAGTTTTTCAGCGATTTGTCAGTTGTCAGTAAAAATTTTGGCCATTTGACAGTTGTCAGTTAACCCCATCCAGACCCTCTTAAAGGCGTTTCTTGTCATTGAACTCGCCTCTAAAATGTCAGATCGCCAAGCTAGCCTACTACCATCCCCCTTTCACAACCAAAATAAAAATTCCTTAGTTTTTACCTACTTCATCTGACAGCTGCTTGGCAGATGTTGTAGTAACGACACATACAATTAGTCGCAGTATTTTGTGATTTACAAAGATTTCGTTTCACAGTTTTTCCATAGTTACGTGTTGCAACCTTGATCTTTTCTAAGAAGCGTCACGCTGTCACGCATTACAGTTACAAGTCTTGACCTTTGACCGAATATTTTTGAAACTGAGCTTTTGAGTTAGTCTCCGAAAATGAATCAGTAGGGGGACACTAACTGGACTACATGTCTGTTTCTGTTTGTGAAGATTTGTACATTGTACAGGGGGGAGAACAATAAGACACGTAGTCCCCTACTAGGTTCATCCACCTAAACCCAACCCACCCATCCCACCCCGGGGAAGGACATCCATCAAACAATAATCTCGTGCTTGGGAAATTAACGTCTCCTACCCCTCCTGCAGGAGACGGGACCTCCATTTATTCGTCCCTTTCCAAGAAGACTAGAATATCTAACTATTTCTTGTTGTTATAGAAAGGTAGCATATTCTTCTCAATTGTTTGAAGACCCTGAGTGTTGGTCCGGCCGGGGCTTGTAAAGAATTTATTGGCTGAATCCTTCT